>NC_080063.1:15890296-16190296 GCF_026212465.1 Amaranthus tricolor | reverse complement strand
AACAAGTCTTCAAAACTGAGTAAATCCACAAGACTGCTTACACATGAACAAGCAAAAACATTCTAGATGATGTGTGTATTTTCTATGCTAAACGAAAGCCATTAAAACTACTGTAAGAACAGAAACCAAAATTCTCACCAAAACTTTAGTAACTCATTTCAATTGCAAGACTTTCCAAAGTATTTATGTTTCATTAACAAGGCTCACACAACACTTTCTGAAAGCTACCAGCAAGCATATCAGAATAGATGTCTTGTAATTCCACAACATTTGAAGAAGATAGCAACAAGGCCACCTTCTGCTTATATATACTCACTCCGTTCCTTTGGAATGAATTTGCCTCGTTTTCCATATAAGTACCGCATATCAGTCAATTTGCTACATTTCATTCTTTAGAAATAAACCTATAGTTTGTTTCAGTCAATTTAATACATTTCCTTCTTTAGAAATGAACTTATATATAGCCATCAATCTCATCCACGCATTTAATTCTCTATTCGTATTACATTTCTTTTTGTGGTGGTTCTAGATGAGATTACTTGATCCATCTAAGGAGATGTGCCTAGGTGCATGTTGTTTACTTATTACATTGTTTTGGTAGATATGATCGGAAAGAGGGTAAATGAAGACAAGAGCTTGAGTCACGAGGAATCAAATTAAGTTGGAGAAAGACAGAGTAAACAAAGTATAACTTTTAGCACAAATGAGAAAATGAGAGGCAATAAATTGCTCCGAGTGTATGTTTCAAATACATTGGGTCTATATTTCAAATTAGTAGGGACATCTAACAAGATGTGACCCATATAATTAAATGTGGGCCGCAAATATGAGGAGGAGCTAAAGGGAAAGTTTGATCAAACGACCATTCGACCAGCAAAAATTCAGCAAATTCAAATCTGAGCAGAAAAACTGAATCAAAATCAACGAGAAAAAATATAAAGCATATCGAATTTTAACAATCTGGACAATGTTTTGAACTTGAACAAACTGCAATGTGCTAAACTGCATCATCATCATCATCATATGATTAGCTAACACAAATTCCATACTTCATCACAAACACCAAATCTTCAGATTCAATCAAAATAAAGTTTTTGTCTTTTTAATATACCCAACAAAAAATAATTCAACCGACAATAAAAATTAAATTTATTGCAATTCTCAGAATCGAAAGAGACGATGATATTCGGGACCTTTCCGTGAGAAGGGTATTGGTTTGCCTTGTTTTCCGCCCTCTCATACCCTACCTTAGGCGGGATTCATTGGGATAAAAACGATGAAAAAAGACGATGATATGAAATATGAATAAAGGGGAAATTTTCTCAGAAATCCCAGAAATTAAAAGAAGAAAAAGATGAAAGGATGAAACTTACGGTTGCTGGTATACCATGAACCAGCATGAGAAGCTCTTCTTGCAATCTCCATTATCAAAATCAAGAGGAAAACAGAAAGAGAATCAGAATTTGCAGGTTTGATTGTGAAGGGACAACTGACAAAGGAAAGAATAGTTCAACAAGTGTAGAACACTAAAGATGCTTTCCGAGAGTTCCCAATTGGAATAAATTTTACAGAGTTTGCAACATTGGTTTTAGGACGAGATTATATTTATTGGGCTGGCCTTAATATAAATTTTTTGTTTTAAAATAATTAATTATAATTTTTAAGTGATTATTTATAATTTTAATATAATTACTTTTTATAGTGTTAAAATAATTAATAATAACTTTAAAGCGATTACTTACCATCTTAGAGTAATCAATAGAAAAAAATATGGACCCATCTCATGGTAAGACGATCTCATACAAGACGATAAGTTTTATATAGAGAATTTTTTGGTATTTAAGTTTTTTTAGGTGAGGGTTTATATAGAATTAAAATTTTTAATTGAAAATTTTTGGGAAATTTATTGTTAAATTGAATATTTAAGTTTTATACTTCATATAAGAATTTATAGGGTGATTTGTAGATTTTCAATAATGATAGTTTTATTTCACAAATGATTACGTACGTACTCTATTCAATTATTGGCTAGGTTAGCTTATAAAAAGTCCAACTAATTTGTGTTTATATAAATAGTTTTACACAAATTTTTACTTAAGATTATCTTTATAAAAAATATCTCAAGTTTAGACCAGTCTAATTTTAAAATTAAAAAAATAACTAAACTTTCTAAACAATGCTTTTTAACTTTTATTTTTAGTTTTCCCTTTTCTCTTTTCTGACAAAGCTACTCATCTTCCTCTCTTAAATTCCATTTGTGATTTTTAATTTTCATCTTCCTCTCTCAAACTCTATTATTGTTTATTCTCTGTTTATTTTTTTCAACATTTGCAAAACCATCAAAGTTATGTATTTATACTTCATCATTTTCGTTTTTAAAGCTTTCATTTTCATTTTCTTTGAATTGATTGTGTTATATATTAGTTGGATTTACAATTTTCTGTTTTTTTTTTTTGAATTAAGCTTTATATCAATGGTGTACATAATTATGTTGAAGAAGACAACAATGTCTACTGTTTGGGAAAATTAATAAAAGCAATTGTGGTTATAACGTAATATATTGGGAGTTATAACATAATACATTTGTAACTATAACATAATATATTTGGGATTATAACAATAATATATTTGGAGCTATAACATAATATCGTTGAGGTTATAACAAAAAATATAATTGCGATTATAACGTAATAGATTTGGGTTTATAACAGTATATATTTATGATATAATACTACAAAATTGATAATATAATAATACAAGCAAATACATTATGTTATAAAACTTCAAATATATTATGTTTTATATCCAAATATATTGAGTTATAACCCTAAATATATTATGTTATAACCACAAATATATTCTGTTAACAACCCCAAATATATTATGTTTTAACCTCAAATATATTATGTTATAAATTCAAATATATTATTTTAACCCCAAATCATAAAAATTAGCTACAATTGTCATCTTCAACATCACTGTTTTCCACCATTGATGAACCTTAATTTTTTTAAAAAAAATGAAAAAAATCTGATTTATTACTAAATGATATTTTATTTTGCTTGGTAATAAACAATTAATCAGAAAACTTTCATCGTTCAAAAAGAAAGCAGTTTTCTACCGTTTTTTTTTTAAAATAGCAGTTTTCTTTTAAATTAAAATACTTACTAAAGAAGGAAAGTGGGCTGGGCTCTTAAGAGCCGTCTTTAAAAGACGGTCTCTCAAGAGAGAGTTTGATAGTTTTATGATGGTTTTATTGTGAGATGCATTTTAAGAGGAGTATGTTTTGTATTTCTTTTTTTTAAAAAAAGTACTTTTTTTCACCATTTTTATCCTATTTGGTTTGGGGACGTTTGCCATGATAATTATTGAAACCTTAATATATTTTAGAAAAATTTGCAAAAAAACACCTTATAAAACAAGTTTTTTTTTGTAAAAAGACACCTTTAAAATTTTTTTTTTTGTAAAAAAACACCTTTTTAAGAGACTTTTTATTAAAAAAAACACTTTAAATCAGTTTCCGGTGACTTTTGTCAACTTTCAGGAGTTGACTATGCCATTTGAGCTCAAAAGTCAACGCCTGAAAGTTGACAAATAGCATAGTCAACGCCTGAAAGTTGACAAAAGTCACCGAAAACTGATTTAAGGTGTTTTTTAATAAAAAGTCTCTTAAAAGGTGTTTTTTTACAAAAAAAATTTTAAAAGGTGTTTTTTTACAAAAAAAAAAATTTTAAGGTGTTTTTTTTACAAAAAACTGATTTTATAAGGTGTTTCTTTGCAAATTACTCTATATTTAATTGTACATAACTAAAAATTATAAAAGGTTAATATTAATAATCCATGTGTTGAGACAAATCAAACACGATCTCACTTGACTATGTTTTAATTTATAAATTAAAAAAAATATATAAACTAAGCGTGAATTGTACATAATGTCAAAAAAACCAAATGAGACAATATTCCTAAAACGGAGGAAGCATAAATTATGAGATTTGTTAATATGAATTTCTTGTTTTAAGGTCGTCTTATCGTGAAACGTTTTCTCATATGGTAATTAAATATATTTGGTTCTTTACAATAAAAATCCTAAATAAAAATACAAATATTTAACAAATCAACAAATACTTTATTTTCATTATTATTAGGGAATTGATATTCTTCATTATAAATATATAAATATTATTATTATTTATATTATTAGGAGATCGATATACTTTATTATTGTGTAATCCCTGTGAAGGAAGGACGGGTATGAATTGTCCGTCACCTTTCCTCACTTAGACCCCGCTTTCAAACGGGACATTGGGTATGATTAATGATAATGATGAAATATTTTGTATCATAAATGCATATTAAAATATAATATCAATTTTTTAATTTATATACAAGATAAAAAAAAATACTAGCATACATTATAGGAGCAATAGTTTATACTGTTGTAACACTACAATTGAGAAATCATCTTAATTGCAATCATACAATGAAATGATTGAGAATTACACCAATCGTAAAGAATGCATGGTATGTATATAAGTTTCACTAAGACATCCTATGACAAGATTATCAATGGTAAGATTGAAGGCAACTTTACAACCAGTACTAGAATCACTAGCGTCGATTGTAAAGGAGTTCCACATAGATGGGAGAAAGGCGGATAATTGATTCATCTCAACCAGTATAGTGTGAGCTGAGCACTTATTTATGCATGTGTCGTGAATCAACTCGGTTGTTTTCCTTGTGTGTTATATGTTGCATTATTTAACAGTACTCGTGGTTTTGATGAAATAACCCGAGCCATGGCGTAGGCAGGCTGGGCCTAGATTTTCCCCATGTCATCAACGATTAATACTAATTTTCTTTCACTCATGAAGCTTTATAGTTCCCTTATTTTGATAAGCCAATGATTTATAGTAGTTCTTTAGTTTTGATTATAATGGATTATGCTAAGAAGACTCATTAAAATATGTGCACTACTAATTTACGTGAAGTTGTTGATGATTTAGTACCAAGGTTCAATCGGAAACAACTTCTTTATTATCACTCTTGAGTGTACATTAAGGGTAAAGTTGCGTACATCCGACCCCCAACCTCCACCCTAGTTAGGAGCCACTTTATGCATTCAGTCGGCATTGAAACGATGTGTTGTTGTATATTCTTAGTCAACCCCAATTTTTTGGGATAAAAACTCTGACATTGTTGATTGATTTAGTATATTTTTAGATACATTTCAGGGACAGATACAATATAAAGTGTCATTCAAATTAATGTCTAGACAAGAATGACTTTATAGTGTAAAAAGAATAAACACAGGAAGTTCAATAGTGTTAGGATTATTAATGACTTGTGTTACCAAGTAATCAAAACATAATTAAGTTAATTAATCATTTTAGTTAGTGAAGGTTAGAAGAGAACAAAGAGTCACATGTGATTGATTTGTATGGGTAGTAAATCTTGACTTATGAAGGCTAAGGAGTGCTTATATTCGGTCCTAGTTCAAGGTGCAAAAACATAGGAGATCGTGGCTTGCATGAAAAAGGAAAGAAGAAGCTCGAAAACAACGAACTGATGCTCGCTCGACCCAGACCCAGACCCAGACCCAGGTCGAGCAAAACAGCTGCACCCCTTTTTCTTCGATTCTGCCAGCCTTTGTGCTGCTTCTGTTTGAGGATTAAAGCTGCCCCATTTGTTGACGACCTATTTCCTAATATATACCCACATATACTCCATGATATACTTGAACCAAAGTCTCAATTATAGTGAGTTACTCTTTTGCTCAAGAATACTCCCCATTTTAGCTCCTCTCTTCCCCACATTTATACTCTATTGTAATTCCTTTAAGTTTGTATTTTATCCTTTAAACACATTAATATAAATCCTAGGCTAGATGGTGTGTAGCTTAAGATTGGTGAACCACCTTAAATCTTTGTCTTGATTATTACTTTATTATTGTCATTCATCATACACTTGCATATTTGGTTTCTAAACTTTGTCTTGGTTATTTACCTCTACTTTCAAAAACAAAAAAAAAATTAACAAGAGAATAAAGATTAGTTTGTTACCTATTCCACCAAGTAACTGAAGCAAGCAATGAGATGCCATGTAAACCCAACTTGAACTCAACAACCGAGCGTTCATACAGCAATGTTCCTCATAAGATGTATATTTGCGATCTCAGAATCGAAGCCTGCTCCGTTGCTTCATCTGCTGATAAATCTTTCAGCAGACCATCCAATCCCATTTTCTGCAACTTAGCCTTGTAGTTTTCATCCTTGGAAAATCCATTCAGACGCCGCTCCTCCATTTCCTCCCATATCTGCATACCGGCTTCCATGCTATCTACCAATTTATTATACAAGAGAAGAATCTCTTGAATCAAACCAGATCCCACATCAACAGTATCCCTTTGAGCATAATACCAACAAAGCTTAGTTTGTTCAAACTGTTGCAGCCCAAGGGCAAGGTGACCTTCATAGAAATCGGGTTTGATCTTAAGAGCTTCCTCATATCTCATTCCGGCCTTTGTACTCCTTCTTTGCCCACTTGTACGCTGATTTTATCTGTAAAATCAATGATTCATCAGAAGTGTCCTCTGAAATTGATGCATGCTTCCTTGCTTTGGACATATGAACATTTCTCATATTAAGCAAGGCCAAAGCTACCATTTCTTGAAACTTATCAGAAGCAATGTCAAAAAGTTCTTGTGCATCCTCGCTCACAACCGTGTCTTCGATTGCCTCTGAATATAGCTTCATTCCAACCTCATGTAAGTCCAAATAGGAATCTGTTTCAAACCCAACATGGGTTTTAAAGAGGTGTGCAAATTGGATAATCCAACTATCTATACAAGTTGAATCATTCTTTGTGTCATCATAAAGTTTCCTCTTAACCATGGAAACTTCATCTCCATCATTTTTATCATAAGAAGGTTCTTGATCAGGGCTAACTTCAGAAATGTACAACCTAAGAGACCCATGTAGATCACTTAAACCTTCAGCTTTCCTCAATTCATTAGTAGTGGTAATAGTGACTAAATCACCATCCTTATCCATGTATTTCACAAGGGCACCCTTTAAATTTGGAAACCGGTCATGGACGATTTCATTCATCAATAGCACACTACAATTGATGGGCAATTGTGCATATCTTATATCATCATCAAAAACTAACTTCACATACCTTAAACACCCTTTTTCTTCCATAACCCTAACCTTCTCTTGAACAACTTCCTTATCCTCAGTCTTGGGTTCCTCGTCCTCGACACGTTCATATGGCTTAGATTGCAACTTCTTCTCCTTAACTTGTTCACCTAAGAGACTTAGCCGGTGCCTTATTCCCCTTCATATGTTTCCCCATTGACTTAGCCTTTCCCTTCCTATCCATAACTTTTTCAAGTTTAGACTCATATTCTACCTTTTTCACCTCAACTACTTCATCCTTGACATCCTTAAGGCTCCTCCTTTTCTTCTTAGAAGACTTCTCTTTCGTTATCTTCTTCTCTTTTGCGATTTTGCGAGAAGGTGTACTACCTAATGAAAGGGTTTGTTCAATAGCCAAAGCAAGTTCATTCTCATCCACCTCAATGCCCTTTTCTTCCATAACCTTCTTTAAGCCCTCATCAAAATCCAAAGCAGCCTGATTATTAGGTTCCATATTCAATACAATACTCACATCCCTCAAAGCTAAATCAAATCTATTCAAAGCCTCAAAACATTTAGCTCTCCTTAACAAAGCTTTGCTATACTTAGGTGCAACTTCTAATGCCAAATTACACTCATTTATCGCTCTCGGGTATTCGCCTAGACCCATTTGCATATAACAACCAGCCATATTTGTCCTCAAATTAGCAACATCTATATGTTTACTAGGAAGCAATTTGAGGGCTTTTTCAAACTTCAACATAGCACCTTATTACCCTCTTCCTTAAGCTCTTGTGACATATTAATAAATATTGCAGTATCTTCATCAAATGCTTTTGAACTTCTTTCAGAAGTCTTACTATGCTTTGAAGAACTCCCTTGTTTAGGAGCTTCAATTTTCTTTTTAGCAATTGATGGCTTTCCCATTACTCACACAAATATACAACAATTAAAGCACTACCCAATACTAAAAATAAAAAAGAAAAATAAAACTTGTTATAACAAGTCATCTGGTTACCAAGTTTACTTTAGGAATATACCCCTCAAATTTAGGATCATTCATAGTTAATTAATAGGAGAAATTATTATAGGAAAATCATGAAAAGATCGAATTATTATAAATTATTTTTCTTTTTTATTTTATTTTGTTTTATTTATTATGTTATTTAAAAGATCAGAAAATCTTGTGAGAGACCATCTTTAATTGGGTCGGCACATTATATATTGGGAAAAGTGTCAAAAAGTACCTAATAAAAAAATTCCAAAAAGTACCTAATAAAAAAGTTTTGCCAAAAAATACTTAATAAAATTTTTTCTTTTCCAGAGAGTATCAAGTAATGTTTTCCTTCAGTTGACCGTTAAATATAACGGTTGACTGGTCAAAATCGAAAATTCTTCTTCCTCATCTTCAATTTCTTTTCAATTCAACTTCAATTTTGAGTAAAAAGTATTGAAAGAAGACAAGTGAGAAAATGAATTGGAAAAAAAATTGAAGATAAGGAAAAAGAATTTTAGATTTTAATCAGTCAATCGTTATATTTGACGATCAACTGAAGGAAAACGTTAATTGGTACTCTTTGGAAAAGAAAAAACTTTGCTAGGTATTTTTTGACAAAACTTTTTTTATTTGGTAATTTTTGAAAATTTTTTTTATTAGGTACTTTTTGACACTTTTTCCTAATTAATATTTTTTTAAAATATTGTAAGTAGGCATTAAGAATAATGTAAGTAGACATTTAAGATATTAAAAGTAGACATTAAGAATTTGGTAATTAAGCATTAAAATTAATATAAATAAGTATTAAGAATACGATAAATAGATATTAATTTTTAATAGGCTGAGTTTAAAATATGTTTTTAAAAGATATAATTTTAGCTGTTAAATGGTGATATTTGCACAACTGAACAGTTATAGGTACACCACGGAGAATTTGCTGAAAAGTTGGATGCCTTGAAGTGCCAACCTCCCAAAGCGGTGTATGTGACTGTCTATATTAAACAGCTTTGGTGTGAATATCTGTTTAGTTATCCCATTTAGGCTTTATTTTATTCTGTCATTACCCACTTTATGTTGAAATTATTCTGCTTTTATCTTTTTAAATACTCCCAAATCTTATGAATTTTAATTCTTAACTACTTTTGTAACACTTAATAATATTGGTACAATAAAATATAAAACTATTTTACGGTATCACACTAAAATTATTAATAATACGTGAGTGAATGAAAATTAGAAAGAGTACTAAGTCATTTTCAAAAAGAAAAATATAACAAATTTAATTAAACGACCTTAAAGGATGATACTACGAAAAAGTGTGTCAAATCAACAATTGAAATTAGTTAGTGGTATCCTAATTAAAAAAATCCACTTATCACAATTGGAATTAGTCTCTAAATCACAATTACATCTATATGTGACATTAGAAAAGGTCAAAGTCAGCCGTCAAAAAGGTGCAAAACTAACTAAGCTTGGCATATTCATCATGTGATAGTGAGAGTTCATATTTTGTTATTCATGTTTGATGTTTACTTCTCTATCTCTTTAAATTCGCTATACAAAGTTCTTATTTGAATTTCACAAAAGAAGTAATCATCATATTCATTCGGAAAAAAGTGCAATAGTCACCTTCAGATCTACACCGCAAAATGTTCAGTTTAACTAACTAGAAAAGATAACACAAAATTGTTCGAGAGACCTGAAAAATGTCCCATATTCACAGCAACGCAAATGAGGATACTAGACACCAGCAATTGATCTCCGCACTCCAACAATTCTCATCCACGCTCCATATCTCAACGGTTAATGTCACTAATATTGGAGCACGGACACAACGAACCAACTAAACAACCATTAGTAACACTTTCGGAACCAAAAACCAGACATTACATAACAAAACCGTACTTCTACATGCCATCGGTTATAACTTACAAGGGTTCAAACATATAACACTGATATATCCAAATTAGTGTAAGGATGTATCTGCAACTTTAACCTATAATACCCGACTGTTTGTTTAAACGAGATTTACAACCACCACCGTGTAACTGATGGTGGAGACGTGTAGAAGATCAGTTACGTCTTCATAAGATACTAATATCGTCAGTAATATATGGTTCTATCAGATTACAAGTTTACCTACAACATATCCGAAGTGAAGGAGGTAGGATGAGCACCTTTTCCTGCTGTTTTGTAATTCGTGGTGACTGGTGGACGGCCATTAAACTAGCTTCAAATTTTAAAGTCCCGACTGTTACACTAGGTAATCCAGTACACATCAGCTTCTTGTTTGTGAAGCATCATTTTCTGCAGACGGTAGGTGGAAATCCGCCTCCTATGATTAAGAAAATAGTCGCGAGAGAGAACCTCCGCTCGTACAGTTACGACAGCATGACAAAAAGCCAAAAATGCCGGTTTCTATGGGTTGGGCAATGTCCCTTTCCCGTTTCTGCAGAACTCTCAGAAACTCATCAGCACCCAAGTTTCCATCACGGTTTGCATCAAACACATGAAAAATGACTTCGACCACATTGTCAGTGAGAGACACACCACACACCTGGCATCCCAAATCCCAAAAATACATTAGAAGGGAGAAAACAGTGAAATCTGTTATTTTAGATACTCGATTTGTGTCGCTTCGAACATGAAGTTTATATAACTGACGATATTTTAATACACACATAATGCCAAAGCCTTCAATCCAACAATATGGGGTCTACACATTTCAATGTGCAACGCATAAAATTCAAGCCATCCAAACCTAAATTAAAAGTAGGATCAGGGCCGACCCTAAGCAAGTGCAAGCCGTGCCTACGCACAGGGCCCCAAAAAATTTTAGTTTTCAACTAGTGCTAAAGTTCAAACTTTTCTATATAAATACAATAGTTTAGGGGCCCATAAATAATCTTTCACCCCGAGACCTTAAAAACCTAGGGCTGAACCTAGGTAGGATGATGTCAATCCTCACAAACAAATATTTTTATGTGAGCTCAATAGTCAATCAATGCACCACCAATCCTAGTATATAGTTGTAAGCTACATTAGTGTCACAGAAACATGCACAATACCTGAGACGCAGCTCGTTGAAAGTCAGTCCTCGTTAACAAACCATTGACCTTACCGTATGCGAACAAGGCCAATGCAAAAGGCTCCAACTTTGTCCGTAGCTCGGAAAACTTGCAAAATTCATCTTGAGAAATGCGTCTACAGCTAAGTTTTGGGTCATTGTCTAGTTCATCAACCCGTTCAAGCAATTTGTTTATATGCTGTATATCAGCAGAAGCAACCATGGAGAGAGCAAAATCCTTGGCTGATATGGACCCTTGTGATCTATAATCATAGTGAGAAAACTCTAACCTCACAATCTGAAAATATAATGATTGATCCGTTTCATAACTCAGAAAAGAAATAATTGAACAAAATGGTAATGCATAGAAACATAGAGAAAGAGCTCACTTCATCGTGTAACTTTCTTAAGAACCAGACAAATTTGTCATGATGTAAATGCATCTCACCATCATTTCCAAAAAAATACTCGAGCAAGCCTCCATTTTCTACAGAACCTCCGAGTTTAATACCGGGTCGAAGCCCATCACAATGAGTAGAACCTTGTCTGTTTTGATCCCTCATCAGAGCCATAACTTTTTTGAATTCATCCCTGTCAATCTCTCTGGAATCACAAATGTACTGAGTCAGCTATTTTATAAATCCCGTATAGAAAATAGTATGAAATTTTGACATATGTAAAGATATGTGAGGCCTGTGACAATAAAAAATACAGATTAAGACAACATGGGTGTCATGCAAAACAACTGACGTATACACAATAACACACCCATTTTTATCAATGTCGAACATCTTAAAGGCTATAGAGAAGCTCGATTCTGGAATGCTGAGTAGAGTTACAAAAAATATGTACCTGAAACAAAGGCATTTCAAGTTAGATCATTTTTTTAGAATCTTAAAATCCTCGAACAGAAAAATAGACAAGAAAGGAGAAAAAGGTCTCAGAGAATCAACCTCACAAATATAAATAACGAAACAGAACACAGAGAATTCATATTCATATACATTAAAAAGTACAAGAAACTCACTCTTTGAAAGAAATTAGTCCGTCATTGTCCACATCAAAGAGCATGAAAAACTCGGAAGGAAGACATTTTAAACCACCAGGGCACCTCTCCCCCGGAAGGTATCCATCTCGGACCAGACCTGACTCAGATGGGGGGAAAACAGGGACGACAGCTCGCATCAAATCCGCAGGTGTCATAAGTACTTCTCCTTCAGAATTTTGAACAGATGCAAAATACTCGAATACCTTCATAAATTACCAGTCAGGACAAACAAGTTAAGACAAAAGCACACCATACTTGATTAACATTACTGATATTACTCATAAAAGCTTAAATTTCTAGTTTAAATGACGAGCGTGTTATGGGCTAAAGGCACACTCATACATTGAACTATTTTGATAGTTAAAAGAAAAAAAAACAAAGGCCATGCGTGACATTAATCCTTCTAGAAGACATGAACAACCACCAATTGACCTTTCAAATATCAACAGTCATCATGTGTAACATTTATCCGTGCACTTGTCCTAACAATACCAGAATTGCTCACTAGACTATATCCTTAAACAATTATCTGTGCACTGGTCCTAACAATAGCAGTACAGCTTACTAGATTATATCCATTGACATAGTCCCGAAATCTGACTTATATAAAAGACCATGTTTCATTGTGTTGAATCCAGAATCATAAACGAGCAACGTAAGTTCATGTTGGTCGTTTATAATCAAGTGTTTCAATATAGTCAATATCTAGATACATTTAAACTTTTAATTATCTCATAGAGTCTGGTAGGAAACCATATGAAGTAGTGTTACTATATATTAGAAGCATATGAGCTTTCATGTATACCTTCTCTGGAGGACTTCGCAATCTTATACGTTTTTCATATTTGAAAAATACCTTCCTTCTAAATGAATCTGCCAAAAACAACAAATCGTGTTGAGGGTCTAAATGGAAAAGAAATACTAAAGATATAAAAAATCATACATAATTAAAACAAAAGTTATACACTGTTTTCCACATTGAAATAACAGAATTTGTTTTGCATTTGAGACCGATAGCATAATTGTGTACTAAGGTCGCATGCATCATATTGTATTATTGTGTATCGACTAAGGCCTAAAGGTGTCTAAATATAGCAAATGAATACTACCTGCATCATGAAGGCATAAAAAAACACCCATTGAAACTGGTTCAACGGATATCCTAAAGTGACAATTAAGATAGCCGCGTTCAAACTCCAAAGGTGAGTGCTACAATAATTGTCATTAAACCTAAATAAAGGAGAAGAGTTGTGATAAGTTACTAACAAGTGAAAACTATCATAAAACATTGTCAAATGACATCTTATGTCCTATAACACCCCGACCGTACCGTAAACGGACCACGATGAGCACCCATGGAGGCTATAGATTAGTCCCACAAACAAAAATGAGTCTTTTCGGCACACTTCATTCTCGCTTGTCCACACCTTGTAAACATTCCATGAAGTTGCTCATCTTAAACAATTTAAGGCACGGTTAGCAATAGTGAAAGAGTAAAATCTCCAACTCAATACTTCTTGCAACACAAATGGCACTCAACAATACTCGTTCAAATTTGGATTTTTCTTATGTTTTTAATGATTCACTTCTTGCAATATGCTAGAGTCATCTAGATTTGGTTGATGTCATTTTGAGCTTAGTTTTGTCTTCGTTGACTTAGAGCACATGACAAAGAGTTTGTGTTAGCCTGGGAGAGTAAGACAACGTGAAAAGAGTACCCAAGAAAAAAAAAGTTTTTTTTCGGTGCAAGAGCACGGGACGATGGTGTGTATATAAGTTTTGTACATGTCAAAAGTTGAAAGCTGCCTCTATCCTTCGGTGCTTGAACTAGTGACCCCCGGTGCTCGAACGCGAGCACCTTCAATTGTAAAGACACAAGCTTCTTCCATCACGTTACTCAAAAGAGCATGGGGTGCGCTAGAACGAGTAGCATGTCCCTGTTGTTCTCTGCATTTTGTGGCTCTACTTTATGCTTTTGTAATTTCTGCCTCTACTATATAAAGAGACATATATTAAGCCTGGATATCACTTTCTAACCCTTAGGCCAAACACATCTTCCCTCTCAATTCTCTCTCTCTAATTGTAATTCTTCAAGAATTCATAGTTTGTACTCCAAGTACTCATCCTCTAATCAATCAAAGCAACTCACCACCAAGCAGAACGTAACCCACATTTTGGATGAGCCTCGTAAATCTTTTGTGTATTTGATTATTGCATTATTTTACTTGTTTGAATTTCTCAATTATTTGCTTGCTAATTTCAATTTTCATCAAGAGCCTCCTACCATTAGTTTGAGACTTGTTTTTTGCTTCCTCTAAGTTGTTCTTCTTAGGACAACCCAGTTCAATTCATCAATTCAACACAATATAGGCTATAGATACACTATTGGATACCCCCTTATCCAAATGAAACAAACATTACGAAACAGACGCAATTATCCAATTGCAAAGAAATCTTATCCGCAATCAATTTAACCAAAATTAAACTCGAAAATCTAATCACAATTGACTAGATTACATTAATATTAGTCTGATCAGCACAATTTAACCACTCATATCCACAGGATCTCAATTTAACAATCACGAGTACAAAAACATGTAATGAAACAGACCCATAAAACATCAATTATCATAATTCAAAAGAAAGAAAAATGACAAACCTGGAAAAAGAAACTTTGATGTATTGAATGAGAGAGAACGGGAAGAGGAATCTAGGGAAGAAATAGCTTCTGCAGGAGCAGATGACCAATCAGCAAAGGCAAACAAAGACCTTCCTTTCAAATAATCAAAAACAGAAGATGAAGAAGGAGAAGAAACATTTAGATCATCATCAACATGATGATTTGGTGAAATTGGATAGAACAAAGCTCCCAAAGATGACCCAGCAACAACCCCAGAAACCAATTTCAGAACCCATGATTTGTAATTCAATTGAGAGGAAGATGATTGTGGGTCCCCTCCAGGAACCGAAGAAAGGTAACGTAAAGGGAGGCGTTGGATGGATGGTCGAAGATGAATGGAGGGTTTAGATTTTCTAAGAATAGACATTGTAAGCAGGTTTAATGGTGAACAATGGCGGTTGAATGGTAGTTGGAGATGAAAAAGGGAATGAAAAAAACGTTATGGGAATGGAATTTGATGGAATGAGTAGAAAGAAGTCAAAATTGGGGTTGAGAAATGGGATTCGGATTTCAGACCATAGAATTTGCGATTGTAATGGAGAAATCTGTGAGCGGAAACTCGGGATCGAAACCGTATAATTATCTAGCGCCTCTTGTGAAACACCGTTTTCATAGGAGACGTTACAATAATTTTAATAGGTTATAACACTAACTCCAAATAAGTTATAATATCAACTCCAAAATCAACTTTAATGAGTTATAACACCAACTCGAAATATCAACTTTAATAGGTTATAATACCAACTCTAATAGGTTATACCAACTTCAAAAGATTATAACACCAACTCCAAATAGGATTACACAATGCGCGTGTTTTGATAGTTTTTTTTAATAATAATGGGTCAGCCCATTTAAGACGCGTCTTTTATAAAGACGGTCTGAAGTAAGAATTTGTGTTGTTTTTACTCTCCCTCCATCCCAATGGGATACCCACAAGTACAGATAATTCTTTATCATCATCCTAATAAATCCCGCCTAAAATTAAATTCGAAGACGAGTATAAATGGGTGAAAATTAATACAAGGGAATAAAAATGGTGAAATAGTGAAGTACCGAATACCAAGTATATTTTACGGATGGAGAAATATATAGATTAAATGAAAATTATCACGTTAAGATAAAATGTTGAAAAATTATAAATATTTTCTATAGGGACTATATTCATTTTATAGCTTCTTGATTTATTTCTCCCGAGAAATCTGGCTTAAAGTTTAAACTTTTTTTAAAATGTTCTATCATATTCAACTTTTTAAGAAAAAAAATTGCCCATTTATTGTATTTGTATGATATATTTTGTCTATTCCCATCATGCATTTTTTGAATTTTTTTATGAAGTGTATTGTAACACTCCTGAATTTTCAACCCCTTAAACGGAATCAGAAATTGTGAAGGAAGGGAAGAAATTGGGGTGTTACATAAAAGAAAAGGGAGAATAATTAGAATAACGCTAAAGATTAATTAAAAAGGTAAGTAAGTGAAAATTTCGGCAGCATCTTTGCTGAAAACTGAGGATGTAACAAGGATATATAAATGGATAACATAACTAAAATAATCTAAGGCCTTTAATGCCTTCAAGAATACGTCATGACGGAAAGAATCATTGTCGACTTCTCAAATCATCAACTCTAACGAGGATCGTGGTTCCAATGTTAACGCATCGATTTGACAGATACTAAAGGAGTATTCTCACTACTGTACATCCAAAAACTACGCAGCGGAACTATGGATCATACAAGGAGTCACATGGCTCCATACAAAAGAAATTATACAATCCCAAAAAAAAACTTTACAAGTAATATAGAAGCTACAAGCATTAGACAATTTGTACACAATTGTTACGACCGCACTCCGCTTTTTCCCCCAATGCAAAGCAAAATAAGCTCCTATACCTGTCATGTCAAGCTATGATCCTCCTACTGCTCAACATAATGACCATAGTCAGATGTGTCATAGCAGGAACATCATAGAGAGTCATGAGCAAACAACAACAACCACATACATGTCAGTAATTAATGAACTTATAGCAATTGAAGTCATTGAAAAAAACTATAGACGACGATATAGTATGGCAATAACAAGTCTACTCATCTGTCTAAACACCTCTATTTACTCATAATTTCTCTTTCAAACTACTAATCTCTTGAGTATGTTCAAAGGTAGTGGATCTTTTCTCTATTCATGGCATAGTGACACGGCTAAGGGCGTTATCGGCCATCCGGTGCCCATGGCAAAGTATGAGCTCATGCCCCCTCCAATTAACCCTCTCGGGTCCTACCTTCGGGAAAAACTAACACACTGGGGTACTAAACCAGTGAAGAAGCCACCATATTGGGGTTTGCAAGGCCCGCATGGTAACACCTCGGTAAAGGGGCGGTATCGGCCATCTGGCGCCCAGTGACCCAAGCATGCTCATACCCTCCTTACGGTGGTCCCGTCGGACCTCACCTAGGGGGACTACTAAATCAACCGGACATAAACCAGTTGAGTCACGCCAACTAATCATAAATCAAGGCTCAATAAGTAGGAAATCACTTCGATACCACGCACAACCATGGTGCGTTCTCTACTATTTAGAAATCTGTTCTCATAGTCTCCTAAGGCTTTTATTCTACTTGTCTATATCACTATTATGACTATTCACTAGCATGGTTTACTTTCTCGCGTTCTATAATTCTACTGCAATGCATATAATCATGTAATATTGATAATACTTTGAAACTATGAATATAATAATTAATTACTGCATGTACGTACCTGCAAGCGTCACTGCACGACTACAAGTTACAAAAATCACCCAACTAAGGGTCTACTTTCCTCTTATAAATTGGGAACCTATACAAGTTAGGAATAGAACTTATAAGTTCTCTTAACTACTTTGTCATACCAACTAAATGCCCAAGTAAACACTATCATCTGCTTGAGCTAAGTTTCTAATTGCTCTAACACACACATCTCATTCAACACCCATCATAATCATTGACTCAACAACAACATATGTCTTTCCATCAATTTAAGAATAAAAGGATTATGTAAATCGTTCCTTTACATCAACCATATTTGAGTTATATTGATTCACGTTACCAAAAAAACTAACAAATCACACTTGAATCTTACGATGTTAATATAGTGCTAATATGATGATAATGACAAATCTTAAAGTTATCACATCTCAATATCATTTATTACATTCTTCAAGGTTAGAAAGAACTATAATCAAACATCGTAACAAGTAACTTTAGCAACCATCAATGATAAGTTGACACTATACTCATGATGTAGCTATAATAACAAACTAACAAAAGTACTTGTCATTAACAACAATCAAACAACACTAACTAACAACTATTACTCCCAATTAAGAACCACGACCACTTTCATAGTCAACTACAAGCATACCATCACCAACTATCACTTATTACAACAATAGATAACCAAACTAAGCCTTAAAACAATCTGTAAAGTTTTCCAATCAACCATCTCACTACCAAATGTAGCACACACACACACACCATAAGTAATTTCATCTCCAAATCGAGCCTTAGACATGATAAATATGACATTTTTAACCAATACTCATTTCAACTATTCAAAATGGTAACTCAATAATCAAGTAAACATCAATATATCAAAGAAATACTTAGAAATCAAAGAACAAATGGCTCACAATTATAGAGTTAGAGAAGGGGAGCGAAAGCAAGGGACTTGTGATGGTGGTTTGCACGGCTGGGGTGTGCACAGAGGCTGCTGCTGGCGTGTGGGGGTAGGAGAAGGTCATGGCTGCTGCTCGTGGGAGGGGAAACGGGTTGGTGCTGTCGGCTGCTGCTCGTGAAGGGAGGCGCGCCTACTATTGCTGCTCGTGGAGGCTGTCGGCTGCTCACAGGGAGGGAGGAGGGAGGAGGGAGTGAGAGAAAGAGAGAAGAGAAGAGAGGGGATGAGAGTGACGGCTTCTTGAGCATTTAGGGTTTTCACGAGTTTTTATACTTGTTATTACTATTATTATTATTATTATTATTATTATTATTATTATTATTATTATGTTTATTTATTATTAGTTTTATTTATTTATTTTTATCTCGATTCATTTTCTTGCGAGACCCAACTAAGAGACTCACCTTCGTGGGCTCACACATTTTAATAAAATAATCATTTTGATTCGAACCTCTTTATTTAAGAAATCGTAACTATATTTTTAATATATATATATATATATATATATATATATATATATATATATATATATATATATATAAGTTAACATTTAAATTCATGTATGCAAGAAATTTATTATAACTAATTCAGAAATAATTAAATATAATTGTAAAATCTTTAAAAACTATTAAAATATTAAATAATTACGTCATTAAAATCTCGGGGTGTTACATGTATTTAAGAAAATTTTATAATATTGAATATTTTTAATTTGTTCACATTCTTAACTATAATATTTTTCATCATAATTCATATCATATCACCCAAAAAAAATAAAAATTATTAAAAGTAAAAAAGGACATAATCAAACACTCTTGTTTCCATTTTTCAAACTCATTTAGATATATAAGATCAAACAAATATATTTCTTAAAAGTATTTTTTAGAATCAATTTTTGCATAACTACTTTTAAGAAACAAAAGTTATTTTCCAAGAGTTAGGCCAAATATTTACCCAATTCCTGTAGGTTGTCAGTCTACGTCTCCTAGCCCGGGGGGAGGGAGCTATATCATCGACTGGGTCTCAAGTGGAGTGTCAGAACCACCAGAAGTACTAGGCCCAGTCTGTGCAAACAAATCAACCCTAAGTCCCCGAGCAATCATTTCATCTATAGGTTGTCCCACAAACCCCTGCTACTCACTATGTCTTTTGTCACTTGACCACGGCCAATTAACTACGTCTTTCCTCCTCGTCACCTGACTTTAAGTGCCTAATTGCTTGCTCCTGCCTAGCACGCCGGGCTAATCTCATAGCAATCCTTTCATGAGAGACACCTCTAAGAAGCATTGGTCTGGAGATTTTCTCAGACAATAAACTCCTAAATTACAAACTCTTGCCTTTATGATGACTTTATTAATTAACATAAATTACATAATTAACCAAATAACAACATAAGTAACTTTATTAATTAATATAAATTATAATGTCTTATTAATTAATAACGAAAAAAATTAAAAATTAACAGCAAAATAAAAAAATTAATATTTATTATTGTAAATTAATTTCTCGCAAAAAAGTTATTCAAAAAATTCTTTAAAAAATAGTAAATACAAAGTCACACATACGTTACGTGTCACTTGACCTAGTTTCAAATTTTTTAAATCAAGAATTGACGAAGATTCGTTTAGCAATTCTCTCAATTTGTTATTTGCGTTGTAAATTATTCTTTGTTCCTCGACTTTGAGATGAAGAAAGTTTTAGTGTAAATTTTAGTGATTTTTATAGAGAATAGAGTTTGAAGAAGGAATTAGGTTTTTCAATAGTAAAATGCCGCAACACTATGATAATCAATTTTAATTTGATTTGATTAATTATGTTTAGTAAATAAATCGCATTATCAATTTGAAACAATTAGTGAGTATAATATAGCAAAAACTCAAGCTATATACAATGGCACACAAAATTATACTTTTGCTTTCATGATACAATTAATGAAATTATTTGTTGTCTTTACAATATGCAAATTCAATCATATAATTTTTAATTTTATTTATATTATTAATAATTTTATTTTTGTTGTCTTAATAATGGGGTATAATATAAAATAGGAGTAAGTCGAGCAGCCTTTGACTTAAAGTCTAAGTTGAAAATCACCCTTTATATTATCATGAAAATCTTCTTATGAGTTGAACATTTCTTGCGTCTAAAGAAATGTTACCACTTCAATTTGCCTTTGTGGGGACTTGAATGGCCAAACGGCCACTACAACAAAGTAGGGCTACAAAACTACAATAACATTACAAGAATGAGTATACTCCTATAGTCCTATTATAAAAGTAGTACTTCCTAACTAAATAGATTGTTTTTAAAATTAAAATTTATATAGATCGCTTTTAGAATCATAATATAATGTGTTTTATCATTTGAATAAAATGTGTTGAATTAATATAATTTATAGTATATTCAAAATCTTATAGAACATTAATCAAAACAATTAAAATTTATATTTCAACCAAAATTAAAAATCACACAGTTTCGGTTATAATTATATTGAATGACAAGCATATCGGTAAACAGTGATTTCACAATACTATACACAAATAAGAAAACAAGTATCAATTACTTTACTCGCTAAAGAAAAGTGCTTACTCACTTAGAGCAACAAAATAAACAATCCAATTAATGTCAAACCTCTCCGCTGATGAAAAGCTAACAACTCATAAAAAAAATGATCCTACTTGATTTGTGTTACCAAACAAAATTAGAAATTAAAATTGTAGTAAAAAGTAAAGGGTAATTGAGACAATTTATGATACTAGACTTGTTAATTTCTCATCAATATTCCACTATGGATACAACCCTGATATATTTACAAAAGGCCGCAAGTAATAAATAAGTCCTAATCATCTCTAATTAAAGGTTGATTTGCACTAAATAATGACAATTTATACCCTCTTTTCATGATTTTTAATGACTTGGACATCAAAGGCAGTTCTTATAGGCACTCTATGGACCGGCTCAAAAATCTTAGTCTTTGTTATGATATCGGAAAAGAAGGGTTTGGTCTAATAGTAACTAAAAGCCTATGTTATCATCACCTCGTAACTATGTTTGACAATTTGCCGGATGGGTTTTGATAGCGGAGTATTTTCGATTTGGTTAATTTTAATTGAATTTGTTTTAGGTCTGATCAATTTCAGATCATGTGTGTCATATTCAAATCAATTTGGATCAATCCAACATTTTTTCCAATTAATCAAAAAAATTCTAGAAGAATCTATATTTCACTTGTTTTCATAAAAAATATTTTTCTTATAAAAAATGCTCAATTAATCAATTTGAAGGCTATGACAGAAATGTCACCCGAAAATTTTTATTAACTAAATATGTGGACTGAAAATGACAAAATAATGGTGTGGAATGAAAAATGACAAAACTAAAATAATGAGTAAAAAAATAAAGTACGAGTTGTCAAGTTACAATCTAATTTAACCAAATTTATGCATCTTCCTCAAACTGATCATCTCGAAGCTGTCATGAGGATAGTTAGATATCTCAAAGGAACGTGTGGTCGAGGTATTTTGTTTAAAAGGAATGGTAATCTTGATTTATTAGCCTATACTAATGGTCGATTGGGTAAGAGATAGAGATGGAAGAAAGTCAACCTCTGGATATTTTACTTTTGCTGAAGGTAACCTGGTGATGGAAAAGTAAAAAGCAAAAGGTTGTAGCTTTGTTTAGTGCTGAAACAGAATTCAGAGGTATTACCAAAGGGATGACTGAAATTTTATGGCTTCAGAAGTTGTTAAATGAATTTGGTTTTTCTCAAACTAAATCGTGTAAGCTTTACTGTGATAATGAAGCTGCAATTAAGATTTTAGAAAACCCGGTTCAACATGATCGTACAAAGTATGTGGAAGTAGATCGTCACTTCATAAAAGAGAAGCTTGAAAAGAAAGTTATTAGTCTTCCATCCGTCACATCCAAGAGCAAGATTGCGAACATTCTTACGAAAGCAGTAAGAACAGAAGTATTTGAAGTAGGGGTGTCAAACAGGTCGGGTTGGGTCATTTTCAGGTTTGGGTCATATATAAATGGGTCAATAGACCCTTGACCTGAACCTGACCCATTTAATTAAATGGGTCAAAAATTGAAACCCCGACCTAATCTGTGGCAGGTCGAGTCAACCTGCTAATGACCCATTTAACCTGCTTTTTTTTTCAGGTCATTAAACCCATATATTTCAGGTCATTTGACCCATTTGACCCAAATATTTTATTCACATTTTTACTCAAATCAGACTCATTGTGCAATGATATCTTCATGGATCATCACTTAACCCAATTTCAGATTCATCATCAATTGATTTAACAACATCATCAATTGATTCATCATCAATTTAACAACATCAATTGACATGATTACTCCCAAGAACAACAAAAGGAAATACAAAAGCAAACTCCAAAGGAAAATACACAAAGAACTCAATATACATAGCAGTAACAGGATTTGGTAGAATGGAACACAAACAAAATCGAAAAAATCGAGCATTAAGAACAATGAAAATAGCAGTATCAGGACTAACAGCAATGAACATTAAAATCAGAAAAAATCGAACAAAAAAAAATCAGAAAAATCGAACAATAAAAATAAAAGAATGAGAACAGAGAAGAGGAAGGCCTGAAGGTCGAAGACTCGAAGACGAAGTGGAAGGCGCACAGTGAAGAGGAATGAGGAAGGCGCACAGAGAACTGAGAGAAGAGGAATGAGGAAGGCGCACACTCGCACAGAGAACTGAGAGAAGAGGAATGAAGAAGGCGCTGGAATGAATGAGGAACTGAGGAAGGCGAAGCAAAACCACGAAATATTTTTAGGGTTTATGATTTTGAATGGAGCAGAGCGAAAAGGAATGGGTTAATATCGCAGGCCCAACTCCCAAGTGGGTTAATATGGGTCGACCTGACCTGAATGACCCATTTAATAAATGGGTTAAACAGGTTTTTTTCGGGTTTAAAAATTCAACCTGAACCTAACCCATTTAATAAACAGATCAGATCGGGTTGACCCATTTAATTAATTGGGTCAAAAATCTAAACCCAAACCCGCTAATTTCGGGTCGGTTTCAGATCAGGTTGGCAGGTCGGGTCAGCTTTTGCCAGCCCTAATTTGAAGAGACACTTTGCAAGTTGAGTATTCAAAACCTACCACTTAACTTGAGAGAAAGTGTAGAAAATAATAGTTAAATTTGGAGTTTTTCTAATAACTTCCAATTATTAAGAAAGGTTATTAGGTTACTTTTAGAATTAGGTTATTTTTAAGTTAGGTTATTTTTAAGAAAGTTAGTTTTTTCTTCCAATTAATTTTATATAAATAAAGCTGATTATTCTTTTTCTTAACCATGTGAATATAATTGAAAATTAAAAATTTCTCTTTAGTCTTTTTTCATGGTTATAATTGAAAAATTAGAAATTTCTCTGAGTCTTTTTTCATGGAAGTGTGGAATATGTTAACCTAGCTCAATTCAAACTTTCGTTATAGCACATCCTATCAACGACATTAAGATTAATCAATTTTTACCCTAAGATTCTTCTTATTTCGTTTATGTTAACTTTTCGCCGACTCGAACAGTAACTCAAAATTTCTTAGGTGACTAAATTGGCATAATTCTGTAATGATTCAAAGAATCCGTGATTTCCCCTTCTTAACGCGTAATTTCCTTAAAGAGAGAATTTGGCAATGTTCTGTGCGCCAAACATTTCCTCAGTTAACCCTCCTCGCAAAGGTATTCTTATTGCGTTCCACATGTTCAATCCTTCCAGAAATGCTAGTCGTATATATTAATCAATTAATTAATACTTATGTGATCATTTACTTTTGATTAGGCCCAACTACATTTCTTCTGCCTTAATATTTTTGTGACCTGCAGGCTGCAAACATATAGAAGAAGTAAATGATAATTAAATTAATTTCTGTAAAAGTCAAACAAAAATAAATATATAGAATTGAAAAATACCTGAAAATGGAGTCAATGAATAATATGTGACGGCGATACCATATCAACGACGATGTGTAGTACAGAATGTGCAACGACGACGTTACAGTAAAGGAAACGTCCAACGCCAACGACTGCGCAAAAAACACACACTTAATACGCTTCGATCAAGAAAAACACCACTAAACGAAAATCGATTTAAATTCATTCAATCAAAACAAAAAAAAAAACTAAAAAAAAACATCCTCTAAATTGATTTGAATCTTAAAACATTGAAATACCACCAGCATTAAACCTAATTAATTCTTAATATTGATTAATTAGATTTGATTATTGAAACTTTTTAGGTCCACTGAATATTTACAAGCTACAATGTCCAATTGGTCATCAGCGAATCAAATCAAAATACTACTATCTCCAGAATTATGTCCTCTTCTCTCCACATCCACATCAGATCTCTGCGAATTTCAGCAGGAAAACTCGCCGAAAAAGGCGGAAAAACTCAAGTTCTACAAACCTTCTTACAACCGAATCAAACATCAATATGACATGATTGATAGACGACTAGGACGATGCTGAAAATCAAATCTCCTTCGTTGTTGATGCGACGAGGGACGAATTAGAGCAGTTAGCGCACGTTTCACCCAATCACCTTCAACAGTACCAATTCTCACGAGCGAGTTCGTCATCGCAGATCGTCGGAGATTAAGCCGACTCGGTGAACACGAAATCGACTGAGAATTATTTCTATTATTAGCTCTACCGTTTCGATGAATCGAGCAACGGAATGAGCCAGGATGATTCGTAGGAGAACACATACATGTTTTCTTAATACTCGCAGGTTTCGAAACGACTTGATCACGGATCGAAACGCGAGAATTAGGTGAATGAGAACGATTAAGCGAGATCCGAAATGAAGGCACCGAACTCGTAGGAGAAAGATTAACTCTTGTAGGTGATGAAGGTCGGTCGAAAATGGAGGATGATAGAGATGACGAAGACGATGAAGCGAAATTTGAAGAAATGTACGAAGACGAAAACGAATCGGAAAATTGCGATGAAGATGATGATGAAAATGAAGATTGAGAAAATTGACGTCGAGGAGGTGAAATTGAGCGAGGGAACGAAAAATTCAGTGGGAGAACCGGGGAATTTGAGCGTGATTTTGAAGATGTCGCCATCAATGGAAGGTTGAAGGTTGACAAATGGAGGGAAGGGTATTTTGGGAAATTTGAGGGGGCCCCCAGGAGAGGGAATGGTTTGGCAAACTGCGTGGTGAGAGATGGGAAGGTTGTTTTTATAGAAAGAAAGAGGTGGATTGAGTTGGAAATATGGGAGTTTATTGAGGGTATTTTGGGGATTTGGAGGTGGACAAAGAAAGACGTAATAAGTTGTGATAAAGGACGTGTGTAAATGTGAATGAGCAACGGGATTTATGGCAGCTTGTTCAACGGGTGTGCTTCTGGGTCGTGGCCTGCTACATCGGTCACCACGTCTTTTTTTTTATTTTGTTATTTATTTATTTATTTTTTATTATACTAGGCCTTACGAGAAACCGTCTTACCGTGAGATAATAGCTTTATTGGTTCAATTATAATTTCTTATTAGTAATCAAGTAATTTAAGGTTATAATTTGATATCCTTAAGATCAAAATTAGTTCCTTTTAAAAGTTGTAATTGATTATTTTTTTAATTACTTTAAAGTTTGAATTGATTACTTTAACGTCGAAATCAAAGACTAAAAAATAAAGTATTCTAATGGATCCATTTAATGTTATCAACATGCTAGTAGAAAATGATCACTTTAATGCCAAAATTGATCAAATCTAGGTCAAAATTGAAATTTTTTTATTAAAATTGATTCTTTCAATGTTTACTTTTAATTGAAATTGATCACTTTAATATCATAAAAGTAATTGATATTTTTAAGGTCAAGATTGAAATTTTTTTTATTATTGAATTTGGGCAAGTCCATTAGTATCCCCTACTAATGAGGCGGTGTCTTGTGAATTTTTGCTTTTTTTCTATATTTATTTTGTATTATTTATAAGAAAATTTTTCAAGTTATAATTATAATTTAAAATAATGTAAACTTAATAAAACACTAAAAAAAATTATGTGATTCTTGTCTAATTTTCATTTTCTTCTTTTTTTTGCTTAAAATATTTTTTCCGAATACTTTTAATTTTCATTTTCCAACAATGTGAAAAAAGTCTTCCACTTTTTCTCCAAATTTATTTTCAATAGAAAATCCTTTTCTTTTCAAAATTTGATTCACTTGTACGAATGATAGACCATTTCTTTTCTTCAACAATCATTTAATTGCATTCAATTCTAGAAGTTATTGTAAAAGACATTGAAGTGTTCCATCAATTCTAACATGATATCAGAGTTGGCTTTGTTATTAGTCTTTTAGATTGGACATTTAATTTTACCATTAGTTAAATGGCCTTAAATTGAATGTTTTTTTCAAATGAGGTTGGTAACCATACTAACCAACTAACCATTCTAGTAGACTAAAAAACCTAAGGACACTCAGGTTTAGTAGTGAACCTCCTTTGAATTTGTACGTGAATTACATTTTATCTTTCTATTCGAATCGCTCATGCCCATTTTTTAAATTCAGTCGTATTAAAGTCAATTGTCAACCTATCTCTGAGAATCATCAAGAATATTCAACTAAAATTCCTTCTACACCAAGCAACTTTCAACCAAGATCAATCATATTCATACACATTTATAGTAAATGTTTTCCATTTCAACTTCATATTCAATTTTATTAATCATCTATTTTAAAATACTCGTAACATTTTTTTTTTGTAAGAATATGAGTATTATGAATGAAAAAAAGTGCTTCATATAATTTATGGAATTGCTCCTTGTGTACTCAGTCCTAAGGAGTGAGAAATAAGAAAATTATGGCAAAGAAGCAAGAACTTTTATTTATATTGATTACCAATTAAGAGAGACAAGGAGTTGGTTGGACATGGTTTTCAATTTATGACAAACTCTCAAAATAAGGGGATGACAGCTAAGTTTCACCATTTCATACCAAGAATGTGAAGATGGGTGTGAAATTTGGCTATTGCCTATGTTTATGAATGTGACCAAAAGTAATGCATATACATTGCATTAGCATACAAGAAAAAATATACTCCACATGAATACATGTGATGATTGAATTAATTAACAAGTCTTTTGAGCGATCGTCTTTTATTGAGATGATTTTAACTTGATTTTTATAATTTCTATTAATTAGACTATTTAATCTATATATGAGACACATCTTAAATCAAACTTCTATAAACCGGTGAATGAAAAAGGCTATAACCACTAAAATAACTGAAGATTCTCAAGACTTTGTACAATTAATAAATAGAATTATGTCAATTTTTATGTATAAATAACATTACCTTTAAAATTATCACTCCTACTAATTAAGCGTCTATGTGAGGAGTAGTGTTTGGTATGTGGGAGGAATGAGACTTTGTTCTAAAAAAAGTTCAAGATTTTATTTGTTCAATGAAAATAAAAATAAAGAATAAAACTAAAAAAGAAAAGTTCTAAAAATATTTTGAAAGAGAGTGAATAACGATTATTTTGGTTGAGATTTTTATTTTGATTTTTTTCATTCAAATCTATAATATCACAAGTTTTACCAAATACTCGTCCCTAATAAGGGTGGGTACATGTTGACATTACTAATTACTCCTACTAATTGACAGTCTTACAACATCATGTTATCAGTATTACATTGGCTGAGCAGTAAATTATAGGTAGCCAGGTAGGAAGGGGGAATAACTATCTAAACATTTGTCAATTGTCAGGAATCTTAAATGGCTTATACTTCTATATTATTGCAGAACCTCTGGATTTGTCTAAAGTTTTAACCGCGATTTACGGTGAGAACTGAATACTACTTTTACTATGTCATAGTACAGTTGACTTGGTTTCTTTCCAACTTTCATTCTTAAAGATGGAACTTGGAAGCGTTGGCTTCATACGATCTAACACTATACAATATGTCACGATAAATTATAAAGTGATTCTAACTTTAAAATAAGTGTGGTGAATTTTGACTGGCTTAGACAGTGGTATTTGGAAAACATCCCTCTAATGCCAAATTTAGTATTTTTTACTAATTTTCAAAAATTAAATTTTATTTCAATTAAAGTAAATATTACTTTTTGTAATTAATTTTCACCCAAGCTTTTTTTCTCTTGGTTTACTATATAATTAATTATATTTTATCTCTGTTAAACCAAGTACCACTTAGTGTGCATTGAACTAGTATAGGGAGTGCTTTAAATGGGTTTGACCTTGTCGCCTTGATCACAAAGGCAATGTAGTACACACAACAGTTGGAACAAGCTTTGGGAGCAAAGAGGGGACCAAGGGATCACATGAAAGAGTTGTGCAAAGGACGAAACTAGTTGGGAACCAGTTGCTCGGATGAGCAACCAGCTTGCTCGAAGGAGCAGCCTAGTCAAAATGCTATTGACCCTTTTTCGTCACATGTTGTTGCTTTATAGTTTATGCCCTAGTTCCCCCTTGTCTATACATATGTTCTATATTTGTATGAAGTGTTTTGTAGAGCCAAACAATATGCTTGAGCCTACCATGCTTTGTCTTTGCCACACTCATTTATTTTCTACTCATGTATAGCTCACACAAACACTCATCTCATTGATGTAATTCCTTCAACTTTATACTGAGCTTTAAAGCTCATATATCCTTTATACACATAATGATACACTAGCTTAGGATGGTGGATGTAGCCTCGTTAATGGTGAGTCATCTTAAATTATAATGTTAATGTTTGCATTAATTTTCTTGCTTAAAATCACATTAATATTTACATACAACCTTGTTTTATAGTACACCTTTAGGCTCCCACTTCTGCATTTGTTAGGCTACTCTAACAACATTCATTAAAATATAATTGAAATACGTATTAAAAACGTTATATATGTATCATTATTATTTGGCTTTTACCACTTTAAATAGTTTTATATAATTATTTTTAATGATCTACAACTGAGATTTGAATTTGAAAGTAAAGCAGTGATCTAAAGCAAGACAAGTATTGTTTTAATGCCACATTCACATGTTCTCTTGTTTGCATTACAGCCCATAGATAAGGACGTCAAAGACATGTATTAAACTAATCTCATAATTAGAGCTCAATCATTTTGACCCCATTTTAGAGTAATCGTCAAATTTAAATGGTATACTTCCATTATTATTATACAAGTAAAGTTAAAAGTGTCTATCAAATACCCTATTAAAATGCTCTCTCTTAACTCTAATTACTTATTTCTCTTCAGTAAAATAATTTATTTTGAATACACAAAAAATATAATAAGAGAATCAGATATTATTTTAATTTGAGAGTAAATATCACCATATAATTATAAAAAACAATATTAGTGTCATTTTATTGAGAAAAATTATCATATACTCCATACATTCTTCAGTGCATTTGGTGTCAGATTGTCAAATGCTGTAGTTACTGCCTCAAGTAATTGTGCGTAGTTGTATGCTGATTTTTGATGCTGTAAAGATTGTATTGACCTAAAGAACCCTAAGTCAAGCACATTCAAAACCGGCTCAAACAATGTCAAACCCAATTTTTCCTCCAAAATTCATTCTATGTACTTTATTAATTAAAAAGAGGAAATCATTAACAATTAATCCACTTACTTAAAAATACCCAACTACCACCTTTTACATGGACCCCACACAACCCTTAATATGCGTGCCCAAGGAAATGGGACTATATCATAAGATCGGAGGGAGTAGTATTTATTTATTTTGATTTGTGCTTTTCATAAATATCATTAAAAGATCTTATATTACAAACCAAAATTATGTAAAATGGCGAATTATGAGTTACTACTTGCTACATGGCAATTAAGCACACCGGAAAAGGATATTTTTTTTATACTTATTCAAATTGATTGATATTACATCATTAAATTAATATATTTCTAATTTTAAATATTTTCGTAGTTATTTATGTGTCGTGGGATTAATACGGTAGTCTTATTTTATTTTTTTTTAATATGCATTATAAATACACTGAAATTTTTGAAGAATAAAAAAAAAATCTAGTGAGGTCAAATGACCCTGTAGATACAATGTACCTATATTCCTGATACTTGCTCACAAACCCATTTTAGATTTATTTGAACTCATTTCAACATAAAAATTTATTTTAGAACTTAGAAAATGTAAAAAGAAAAGTGAATTTAAAGCAATTAGATTAATTGCATGTTTGGTACTCATAACAACATAAGTAATTGTTTGTGGTTTAATCAGGCTAAAAAATTACTTTGAAAAACCGTTATTATTTTTTGAAGCAAGTAATGTTTATTAATGCATATAAATATTTTGAGAACATTACTACACCTTGGTAGGCAACATTCCAAACTCAAAATTAGTTGTTTAAGTTTACAACTAATATAACTTTTATTTTTACTAAACAATTTTAATTTACATGTATAACTAATAGACATTTAAATATCATACAACTATTATACAGCTACAACTAACTACAACTATAAATACTTAAACTACTAATAACAATTTAACACCAACATTAAACCAAACATGCCTTAAAATGATAGTTGGGGTCCCAGATTGATCGAATTTGATGATAGTTGGGGTCTGATTATAATTGAATTTAATTATAATTGGATTTGACTCACATTTTATTCTTCAGACATAAATCTAAAAATAAATTTCAGCAATTCTCCTGTGCAACGGCCTCATGTATGGGACCACCACCACCAGCCCTGTAACACCCTCAAAATAGGTCGAACTTTTGAAAACACCTTTAACGAAAAACATGAACCAAAACCTACTCATGGGAGTGTTACCGCCGCATCTATTTCTAATAAAATAAATGTAAGGCTTAACGACTAAGAAATAACTTAATAACTTTAAATCCATCAGAGGGTCTTACAACATAAAAAAAGACTGAAACGCAATCTATGTCCATATAAAATTTAAACAACTTAAGGTAAAATTTAAACTGAAATACGACTCTAATAAAAGCTATGTTTCTAGGTGATCCTCACTCCACGATTTCCACGCAATCAATAACCTGCAACATAAGAATTCAAGAAAAACAAGGGAAAAGCTCCCAAAATCAGGAAATTGAGTAATTCCAACTCCATCCCGTAAAACAATTAAGTATGAAAATAGTTTAAGGAAAATAAAACATAATTTGAGTTGAAAATAATTTTGGAAAATAATATATAGCTGAGTTAAAAAAAACAATTTGTGAAAACAATATATATAATATCACATAAACCAATTTATTAATTTGATATTTAATAATGACAAACACATAATCAATTTTTAATGTGAGGGAACGAGAACGCCAGTAGGCCGAGGCTTTACCCCTATACCTACTTCATCAAGTGGTCGTCACCCCAAATAATTCAAGGCCAGCAGAATAGTCTTAGGGAACCCTAGTGTGCACACCCCTTCTACTTGGATCACAACAAATAGAAGGAAGACCAAACATTGTATCAAGTATCAGAAATAATAATACATGTCGGCAGCTATACTAACCAAACAGGACAACCTGTTCATCACCCTTATACTTGGATCACAACAAATATAAGAGCTTCATTTCCCTCGTGTTACACTTTACGTGATTTAATATATTTTAATAATTAGTTGCGTGCACACAAACATATAATCAAACATACATTTTACATTTTATTTTATGATCATAGGTTTTCCCAAGAAAAATATATCTCAAGAATATTCAATTGCAATATTAATATCATAATATATTTCTCCCAAATTCAATCGCATGTAAAATCTTTATTAAAATAATAATACAACTCTCATCAAAATAATATTATAAATATTTCTCTTTCAACTAAATCGTATCAAATTTCGTTATCAAAATAATAATATAAATTTTATCAAAATAGTAATTATAAATTCAAGTTTGATAAAAATAATAGTAAATATAATTTGAGAATATATAAAACATAACATCATATAAAATAATGTCATATAAAATCATGCATCCTATTTAAACATATTAATTATCACTTAGCACATAATCCTAACGGGATAGTCCTAATTAGATGGACATTGAGAATTACCTTGTCACGCGATCCTAGACAACGTACGCTCCTAATATTCTCTGTCTACGAATCCGCTGTCTTTAATATCAAAATCTTGCGTTTTCTTGACTGAATTTTAAGCAAATGAGATATGGAGGAAATAGTTTGCAGGAGAAAAAGTAAGTGTGAGTAATAATGTGAATGAATTAAGGTAGCGTTTGGAAACACGAATTTCATTTGAATTTTTGTAATTCAATTCAAGAAATTCAAATTATGGATTTAAATTCCAATTCCAATTCCTCAATCTCGTTTGGAAATCAAAGATTTGAATTCTTATATTTTAAATCCACATAGTTGTTTGGAAAATATTGGAATTGAATTCCCAAATTTAAATTCTATAGCATTGTTTGGATAACCTTGTAATTACATTCAACCAAAAATATTAAATTTAAATTTTTAATGATTAAACGTTCATTATCATGGGAATGACATGATACATATCATGAAAATTTACACCACAAAATTATTTCTATTGCCACTAATTATTCAGTTAGTCTCTTGAGAGGCCGTCTCTTTGAGAGACATATTTTAAGCCCAGCCCATTAAAAATTAATGTTAATGTCTACTTACATTATTCTTAATGCTTACTTACTATATCCTTAATGCCTACTTTTAATATCTTAAATGTTTACTTACATTATTCCTAATGACTATTTACAATATTTTAAAAAATATATAATTGATTGGCCCAATTAGAGATGGTCTCTCAAAGAAACCGCCTCTCACAAGAATCTGTGCTAATTATTACCGTTGATCAAACGGGCCCATTGCTACCTGTTAAGCAAAAGTAGTTGATTTACCAGTGTAAACAACTATTCTTATAAGAGACCGTTTTTCAAAGAAGCGACCTCAAAACAAGAAGTTCGCATTTTTATTTTCACTTTAATTTGTATTAGTTGGGTTATTTAGCCCATATATTTAATGCAGCTATCAGAGAGACCGTTTATCACTAAAATTTGTGGAGTAAATGGTAACTGGCTATTACTCCTCTAAAACCTTATTACTCCCAGAAAATTTGAAAAAAATAAGATTATTTAACAACTTTATTCCAAAAACAAGCTTCGTGAAAACTTTATTTCCAAAATAAGCGTCCGTACATCCAAACCTAGGCTTGGTGTAATGTCACTGTTACTAACAGCGAATTAAAAAAAAAAAAGATTTTAAAAAAAATTAAAAAAATTGGTAAAGCCTCAAGTCGCTGTTACTAACAGCGACTTAATGCGTTTTAAGTTTCTTCTTCGTCATTTCAGTTACTTCCTCATTCCAACCTACGAGATTAAGGAGTTGACCAGTCAACCTTAAAGTCGCTGTTACTAACAGCGACTTGAGACTTTACTAATTTTTTTTTATTTTTTTATTTCACTGTTAGTAACAGTGACATTACACCAAGCCTAGGTTTGGATGTACGGACGCTTATTTTGGGAATAAAGTTTTCACAGAGCTTATTTTTAGAATAAAGTTGTTATAATCTTTTTTTTTTCAAATTTTTTTACTCCCAAGGGATTTATGGCTGATTCTTGTTGGTGATCATGAAGTCCAATTCACTGGAAATTTATAGTTTTTTAGACTGGTCGACCCAAATGCTTAAATTGGCCCATTTTGAACTTTTTTTTTTAAAAAAAAATGAAATGAAAAGCAAAAAAAATGAAAAATTTACATAATAGCTAAAGTGTTAAAATATTTCCCAAGATAAGCAATTTTAATATATATTTAATATAAAAAAAATATTTGGGCTGAATAGGAATTGAAATTAGGGAAGGTATGGGTTGGAAATGAAGAGTTTGTTTTTTACTTGGGTTGAAATTGTGTTGGAATTGGACCAATTTCAATTTCAATTTTTCAGCTTAGTCAAACAATGGAATTGGGCCAATTCCATCAATTCAAATGAAATGACCCAATCCAAACATACTAATTGGTTTAATTTATAGTAGGTAAGTGAGGTTAGTTATAAGATTTAAAGGGAGAAGTGGGAAGTTATTTGTTAATAGGAAGTTATTTATTTATTTATTTATTTATTTTATTTATTTAAAATTTCTGAATTTTTTTTATATATAAAAAAACGGATGTTACAAGCCCGGCCCAATAAGTTTTTTTAAATCACTCAAAATCAAACTTTAAATAGCCCATTCTAAAATGTAAAAAACCTATTTCAATACTAAATTGCCAATTCCAATCACTAAGCTCAACAAAGGCCCAACTTGTAATATATGTTTTTTATATAATTTTTTTTTTCAATTCAAATTTGAGACTTAAAAGGTCAAATTTAAGATAACGTTGGAAATTGGTCTTTTAAGCTTTGGATTTGGTCTTTTAAGTCTTGAAATTGAATTTTTTTAAAATAAAATTATAGTACTTAATTTAAGAACTAATATCAAATCGACTTAAGTCTTGAAATTGGTTTTTTAAGTCTTAGATTAGACCTTTTAGAACTTGGATTGTGGGCTATTTAGCCTATTTATGAGTGGTTGCACACGTGCAACTGTTGCATACAAGTTTTTGTGAATAAATTTTTTATATGAGCCGGTTTTACCGTGAAATAATCTTTATACATAGACTGAATAATCCAACCACTATAATTATTTACATATGAACTTATTATTTTAAAGTTGTATCACCTATAGACGCTAACTTAAAAGGCCTCAAACCTAAAATAAACAGGCGGATTCCATTAGTAAAAGCCCAAACTAAAAACGTTTTCAATATTGGGCTGAACAAGAGTGGGCTTTTTTCTTCTGAATTAATAGGGTTAGGGTTGATTAACATTAGTAAAACCCTTTTCTCACCGCTGCCTTTCTCTATTCAATCTACATTAGGGTTTGTGTGTGCCGAAAAACGCCTATCTCTCTTCCGAGCCTAAGAAGCCTCTTCAAACCCTAACAATGGCGGAACAGGTTTCAATCTCCTTCTCTCACTCCATCGTTATTTGACATGGTTTAATTGGATCGATTCTTAACGATGTTTTGTTTGCGATTTTATAGACTGAGAAGGCCTTTTTGAAGCAGCCGAAAGTGTTCCTTTCGTAAGTGATCATTCATTTTCTCCCTAATTTTTTTGTTTTAAGTTATTTTTCTGAGTATGAATGAATAAAAATGTAGGTCGAAGAAATCAGGTAAAGGAAAGAGACCTGGAAAAGGAGGAAATAGATTCTGGAAGAGCATTGGTTTGGGATTCAAGACTCCTCGTGATGCCATTGAAGGTAATTTATTTCCCTTGTTTTCTGAATTTTGATCCGTTAATCGGTTTACTTTGGATTGCTCCGTTTGGTTAATCGTCTAAACTCTAAACAGATTTTCGGGTTGAAGTTTTTTCCTCTTTTAATGTATAGTGAGGTTGAATACTTGATAGTTGGAATTAGTTCAGCATATGGATAAATCATTTGGAGGTAGGATTTGAATGCACTATCAATTTTTTGAATTGGTTTAGTTTGTAGAATAGGTTGAATTATGGTGCAATATACGGGGCAGAGATATTGAGGAAGGGCATTCATATATTCTGAGTATTTTTTTTTATTGTAGTATCGTGAGTTTTACTATATCATTTGAAGATTATGTTCATTTATGATTGAACTTCAATGATCCATTATTCTATTCTTCTGCCTAGCGACTTCTGGTTTTGTTTGTGTTCATTTTATAACTATGGGAACAAGATGACTACATGCATTTCATATCTGTTCTTTACGCTCAGTGGTTTTTCTTTAGTTGATATCCTTATTGTTACTTTCAAGTGCAAGTGGCTTCCCCTATTTTCCCGTGTTTACCTTGTGGGAGCATCACTCTACCTTTAAAATTTTTGGGACCTTTGCAATAACTTCATCTTCAAATCAAAGTAATCAAGTATAAGAAAATTGCATCTGGTTTGGAAGTCTATATTACTTTTGTTTGATAGATATTATTAGACTCTTTCATTGCATGTAATTTGTTTCCCTGCTGTGTTATTATCCATTATAGAGCGAACTAAAGGATGAGGTAATCATCTTTTGATGATGGAAATTTTGAATTTTCAAGATAACAATCTGCTGATTTTTAACTTTTTGTATGAGAAACCATTTTTGATGCAAATCTTGAAAAAAAAAAAAAAAAAATTTCTCTTTTCCAATTATGTTTCTCAGATTGTGTGGCAAACTGATGCCTTCATTTTTTTCTCATACTTGTATCATATACTTCTATGTAATATGCATGTTTAACTCTTTAAGATTGCTCACCTACACTCTTCTATGTTTATTTAGGAACTTACATCGACAAGAAATGCCCCTTCACCGGCAATGTTTCTATCAGAGGTCGTATCCTTGCTGGTACTTGCCACAGTGCTAAGATGCAAAGAACAATCATTGTACGTCGCAACTACCTTCACTATATCAAGAAGTACCAAAGGTTGGTCTTCAGTACTTTATTAATCCTTCAGTTAATATTTTTATGCATTATTTCTAATATTAGAATAATATTGTGTTCTTAGGTATGAGAAGAGGCACTCCAACATCTCTGCCCACATTTCACCTTGTTTCCGTGTGAAAGAAGGCGACCATGTCATCATTGGCCAGTGCAGGTGTGTCCTAAATCATTTCAACATTGTAATTCAATAAAAATGATCTTATTCGTTGCTACTATTTTACACTGGAAGTTGGTATTGAATGGATTTCTCCAAATTTTCTTATGTGCAGACCCCTGTCAAAAACAGTGAGATTTAATGTATTGAAGGTTATTCCAGCTGGGTCAGCCGCTGGTGGCAAGAAGGCTTTCACTGGGATGTAAACCCGAGTTTGGCTTGAATTCTAGTTTTGGCAAGTTATGAAAGCAGTCAATTAAAACCTTTTCATGTATTTTCATACATGCTTGTAGGAGTATTTCTATGTTTGGTCCTTGGGAGTTCTTTTTGTCAATTCGAATCCTTAATTTTGATATTGCTAGCAAATCTCATCAATACATTCATCTAATCATGGTTATCTGCTTACACCTTTTACTTCGACTAAAGTGTGCAGCGTTTTCAATGTGTTAATTTGTGTCTATATTGGTAGCTCTTAAACCAATCAAAATAATTGTTGAGGTACTTGGTGATTTTATAGCCAGCAGTTTATAATACATATAAAACCGATAAGAATCTCATCAATTTCACTCATAAAAAGTTGAGAACCTCTGCGGTTTTATGCATCATTTTGTTGTATGTTGATTTGGGAATTTAATTTTTGTAAGCTATATATTATGAATAAAAAAAATATATTTCTTAATGGGGCATAATTTTTATAAGAGAATTAAATTATATAGTTTGCTTTGTCTAAATAGTTATTTCACCTACTGTTGTGGCTTGTAGAGTTGTTTTTTTTACTAGAAACATAGGCCTATTTTTGTGAGTGAATTTTACAACAAAATTTTATAGCTATGAAATATCGTGCATATGAATTTATTTTGTGTTTATAATGTAATAAAGGGTTAATTAATAAGTAAGTTAATAAGCGTTAATAAATCTCAATTGAACGAAAAAAATGATACTCCTTTGAAATAAGGACAAAAAGTAAAGGGTCAACCCTTTTTCGGGGGTAAAATCAGCACCCTCTCAGCCTAACATAAGAAGTTGGTTGAACCTTTTTGTTTGAGAATAGTCCATATTTTATTCTTGTGACTTGTCAATGACTCATACATCCACTGTGGTTTGAGCACAATCAAAACCCCTTTGTTCCATACTTCCACATATTCGATTTATAGTTTACCAACAAAGAATCCAGCGCCTCCGCCGCGTACAGAGCTAAACGGCAAGGGTGCAAGGCTTTTCACATTTTTGTCAAATGTAGTATAATCAAATCCAAGAATTTACTTGATTTGGATAAGCGGGAAAGCCTCTTTAATTTTGTTAATTGCGCTCTTACTTTTATAATCGGGATAAGTTTAGAGGATACCTCTCCAGTAAGAAGATGAGGGAACTAATCGTGATTGATAATAACAATTTTAAACCAAGAGTAAAGAAAAAAAATACTAGGAATTAGGTTTGTTTCGAAACATATTTTATTTTTCAAGTAAGATTTTGAATTTGATTCTTGTTGTCCACCTCCCAAGTTCAAACTTAGGTGGACAAAATAAAAATTATTTTCAAGAATCATTTACTAAAAACTTTCTTGAAACTTATGTTATTTATAATTTATAGCCGCAAAATTTATTATTTACAAGTTACAGCCATTTTAAATAGTGCAAGCATTGTCGTCATCTTACCAGATTTCGGTTAGCAAATTTTTAAATGAGATACTAAATTCAGTTATGACCTTTACTATTGCTCGAACTTAACCCATATTTATCTCTCCCTCTCTTATTTATGCAATTCAACATTTCTCTCCTTATTTTTTATGCAATTTTCCTCCTCTTTAATTTGTATGCAACTCAAGCTTTCTCTTTCATCCATTTTTATGCCATTTGAGTTTTTCTTACTGTCATTTAAAGCCTATCAGAACATATCCTATGAACTATAAGTATAGTGAGACATAATCATAATTCAATAGTCTAAAGTGCTTTAGAACACAAAAAATACAAATTAAAGTTAATGAGGTGAAGTTGATTTTGAGGTGTGAACATGATTCTGTTTCTTGACAATTTTTTTGTCGATTCAAAGATTTGTTTTATTGAAGCTTTGTATTGTTACTATAACTTGTGATGAAAATCCTTATTACATTAATTCTTGAAAAGAAATATTGAAGTTATATGTTGTTATGATGATTCTTCACAAAGTTATATTGATGAAGTTATTGGACATATAACTTGCAACATTGTTCTGTAAACGGAAATTGCATGAAAGTTCTAATAAGAAGTTAAAACATAATTTCATATTCTTCGAATTAGAGAAATCCTAATTGTCTTTCTCCAATACTAAACTTGTGAAGAACTTTATAAACACTTCATAAAGTTTCTGATTTTAATTATCTTCATTAAATACATTTAGTTTAATCTATTTGTATTAAGTGATTATTGAGATTGATTATGATCATATCTCATTGCGAATTTTCAATATCAAACCCAAATATCTTGGAGAAGGGGATACCACAAAAGCAAAGTTTGTGATCACCTTCAATCCATTATAAGTTTTGTGAGAGGCTTAAGTGTCGCAAACCAAATCTTCACAGTGCTCTACCGTTGGTGTATCTAATAAGCAAGAAGTCTTTCATTGCCGTACACAAAGGAGTCTTTGCTATAACTTTGTAATTGTAGTGTAATTTTAATTGTATAATACTACTAATATTTCTTTCCTTATTAATAAAATAAAAAACTCTCTCTCTTTAGTTTACCCTTCTATAGTCTACTTTCTCCGTTCTATTATATTTATAATTGATAATAATATTTTTCATCACAACATATTGCAATCAATTGCAAATATTTCAAAACGACACTAATAAGTTTAAAGTGTATTTATATTTTATAAATAAATTTAGATTAAAAAAATAATGATACATGGTGCGTTGGACTAATAATGTGTTCTCCAGAAATGGAGCAGCTTGTCAGGAATCAAATTCACCAGAAAAGACCCCCATTTTTACCTTTTCTTCTCCGTTTTCCCATTTTCTCTCTCTCCTCACTCTCATCCTGCAGTACTCTACTCTGAAGTATATTCAAGCTTGTGACTTGTTAGCTGATGACAATTTTCCGAAAATTAAGAAAAAAATAAGGTAATCTTTTCCCTCTGTTTGGGTTCACTATCTTTTCTCTGCTTTTCCCTTTTCTTTTATTTTTTAAATGGTAATTTCATTTGTTGCATTGCAATAGTCTAACATTTTCTTTTTGGAAATTATTCCCTCTTTTTTATTATCTATGTTCTGTTATTTTTTTGCTTTGGTTGTTAGAACAAAGTGATGAAAATTTATTTTTGTGCTATTATCTATAATTCCAGGGTATGTTATTTGGGATTGATGCTGATTTTGAAGCTTGGATGAAGAAATTGTTGGTGGGTTTAGTGCATGTAATCAGAAATCTGGGGTAATAAGTAATTGCTTATTTGTGTGGGTGGGTTGGGGTGGGGTGGGGGGTATCTGGGTTGGGTGTGGAGGTATGGAGAATGGGTGGCAAAGGAAATGTGATATGAAATTTCCATGTTCAACTTCAAGGGTCACTTCCACTTTGGAGCAGATTCAGCTTCAAGAGGGTAGGAATCAGGTATATTTATTTATTGCATGTTTTATGTGTATTGGAATTTACTCATAAATGATACTTATAGTTCTTATATAGGAGTGTTGCTATAAATGGGCATAATTTTAATTGGTTGTTATTTGTTGAGAGTTTATTATGTATTGAGTTTTATGAACAATGTGCAATGTTTGAGTTTGTTCATGTGGGGTTGACTAACCTTAGTTTAGTTCAATGTAAAGTGCATTTGATGGACTGTGTTTTGGGCATAAAATGTATGGGAGATGTCTTGCATATAGGGTTTGTATCTCTATTGAGTTGTTCTCATTCAATGAGAAACATGATGATTAATTGTCATGATCTCAATGTATACCCTGATCCAAATTGTTCTCCCTTGTTGTAAGGAGGAGATAGTGGGGACAAGATAGGGAAAGAGAAGGAGGGGACATGGGAAGAGAGGGATGGAGATAAGAAATATACTATGAATTTTAACAAAGAGGGTACTTTGTTATGAAATGTATTTAAACCCAAAGAGGCTATACCATTTAGGAACATAGGCCTATATAGTTGTATTCAGCATGGAATAAAAATGAGGCCGTTTTAATAAATAATGGCTGCTCTATGGATTTCTTACCGTTGCGCGGACTCCCTTTACGTAACCAGTTATTTGAATCATGGCATAAAAATCATTCACTGTGTTGCTAACTTGCTATATGGCACTATGCTGTCAAATGAGTTCTATATATGTTCTTGTTCTTTTCATGTAGTGTTTTCTGTACTGGTTTTGATACAATAAAAACTGCCTAAATTGAACATTTATAATGATTTGAGCTATCTTTTGTCTGTAGATGAATATGAACCTAAGTAACAGTATTCTTCCTCGTGATGCACGAGAACAAGGACCACTGTCTCCACTAATGAAACAACCACCTGCTTCCAATACATTGAATTTTGGTTCATGCAATCAAAACCAAACTGAAACCGGAAGTTTGTTCCGCTCTCTACTGTCACTTCCACCTGCTTTATCAAAACATGATTCCCACAGAAATTTACCCACACATTCTTCTGGTGGCATTTGCATTCCAGATGCTTCTGCACAGTGCAATGCTGGCACCATGCCAAATTGGTCATTGGTGCCCACTAGTGCAAGCTTTAATGCTGGTACTAGAGTGGATGGGTATCCTAATTTTCCATCTAGACCTGGTTTGAACCCCAAGCATGGTAGTAATTGTGGCCTTGGTCCAAGTGATGAACTCGATGCTCTGAGGGGACTCATCACTCATGCTGGTTCCAGGATTGAATATGGGATCAACACTTGTTTGCCGAAGGGGGTAGCTTGCGCTTCAAGCATTACTCCTGCAGGTCTCAGGACTGAAAATGGGAGCAATACTTATTTGCCAAAGGTGGTAGCTTGTGCTCCTTCAAGCTGCAGTACTGCGCTGGATACGTCTTTGCAAATACCGTCTGTCAATATGAAACATAATTCAGCTGTAAATGAATGTCCTCGTGTCTTTTGCCTGGGTGCAAGTGGGTTTGATTCATTACTTTTTAATTCTCCTGATTTATCAATTTTTAATTGATTTTCTGAATTTGCTTGCATGATTGATTGAAAAGGTGGAAATTTACTCCTCAGCAGCACAGGACTTTTTGGTATTCGCTGCTCATGTCATGGTTTGCACATGTCAGTGGCTAAATTCTGTGAGGTAATCTTAAGCTCTTAAATGTTAAATGCCAATATCACTTTGTAGTTTTCATGTCATCTACTGTTACCTGCCTGTTTGTCTCTTCTTTTATAAACCTCTGACTCAGACTGAATGTACACTTCTTTTATAATCTATCGAACTTAACAGCATTCAGGGTTATCTGATGTTAATCCTGGATATACGGTACGCCTGGATGGTGGGGAGAGTATTGCTCAATGGCGTAAAGTGTACCTCCAAAAGTTCGGGGTAAGATATTCTTTGAATTCTTTGAGTTTTATTCCTTAAGTGGGATGCATTAACTTATGGAGCTTTCAAGGTGTATGATTTCTCCTCTCTACCTTTCATCCACGTGGTTTTGTTTCATTTGTGTTGTCTTTGCACTCAATTATTGAATGGCTTTATGGTTTTCATGCTTATTTGGATTGCTAATAAATTCAGTCGCAAAGCATTATATGATTATCCTATTAGGTACCGTTCTCGTCCAGCCACCCAAGGATGTTTTTTCCTATTTGTCCATTTTTGACCCGTTCTGTTTTTGTAGAGAGGATATATTTAACATGGTTATAGAAATGCACATCTTTAATGTCGTAATTCCATTTTAATTCCCACCCCAACCCCCTATACAGATCATAGAGTAAAAATGAGGTAACAGTTGCGATTACTGTAACGAAACTGTGATGCGGTGACGGGAGTGATTCATTTATCATAACGTTTTAATATCGGTCAAAACCAAAAGATATCCCTTGATACGGTACAAAATATGGTTTTTTTTACACCTTTACAATGCGGGAAATCTCGGTTCGTTGTTTTTAAAATCCCTTACAATGCGGCTGATGTGATGCGATGCGGCCTTGTTTACATAATGATTCATATTGTAGATTGATGTCGTTCGTTAATACATGCTTAATGCTTCAATGCTAGATTATGTTCCTATTCACCTTCAATGCTAGCATCTGCTTTATGTGGTTATAACTGTTTGCACACTTGGGTCAGTTGAGTGCTTGCATTTCATAGAATTGACTCTTTTGAACTGTGTATTAATTGGCATGTATTTTGAATTTGGAGATGAGAGGGGTGATACTTTTTATGATGATTTAGATTAGGGCTCCAGGGGATCATAGAGGATGGGACTGGCCGGAAGAAGTGTTAGCAACTTCTGGGTTCACAAATAGCAGCATGACTGTTACTGACAGGAGGAAGGTTTTTGACTTGTCTAGTCTGTTTAATTCATCTGCAGAATCAGTAAATTCTACACAGCCTTGGAACAATGTGTCCACAAAAACACCTCGACCAAGACAGGAATGTTCTAATCAGGTGTCAAAAGTTGCTCAATCCAAAAGTGGTTTTGGCCACTGCAGCATGGGAATCTCTAGAACAAACTTAAACAGTATGACCGTAAATCCCATTTGCCCTACTTCTAGAATTGTTCCGCCTTTATTGCCTAGTGGCAAAGAAGGATCAGGGAATGATGTTCAGGCAAAGTCCTTCAACTTAGATCTCGCACAGGAGAATTCGTTTACTTCTTTTCAGAACTTACAGAGTGTTGACTTCAGGGCGAACAATACCATGAAGGATGACACTATTCTGCATGGAAGTACGATTCCTTCTAGCATTGAGTTGAAGCTTGGACAGCCATCTCAGCGGAGTTTGGGTCCAGGATCTGCCGTGCTATCAGCTGGCAAACCTCAAACTACTGTCCAGGAGAAGCTGACTCACAACTGTGAGTGGAGAGACCTTTTTGATTACAATGCGATTTAATTTTTGAATCTATTGCTGTTTATTTACGTACGATGATGTCTTTTCGTGCAGCAGCAAATGCTAAGGTCATTGAACAAAGTAAGCCGCACATTTTTTGTCACTCTATACCTGCTATCAGCAAAACAAAAGAACCAATCCAAACAGGCCCTCTGCATGCATCAACTTCATTTCAGGCAGATTCCCGTAATAATATGATGACGTGTACAAATGGTGTGGCTCCTGGGAAACACTCGAAAAATGGGCTGGATAATAAATTTGCAATTTCAGTGCAGTTCCCCCCTTCTAATACTTTAGCAGGAGGGAGTTCATATAATAAGGAAGTGGGTTCTAGGATGCCGAACAGCAATTCAATTCATCCCTGGGTGCTTCATAGCCAAACTCATGTGGATAGGTCTGTATTAATAGACTTCGCTTGTAATGAAAATTCTTCAATCAGACCTTTCGACATCAATAAATCAGCTTTTCCAAATAATGAGAACAGAAACACAGATGCTGCAAGTGGTTGTCAGGATTCGATTATTGGAAGTGAATCTGGCCATAGGCTTTATGGTAACACCAGAAATGGAACGTTTAATCCTAGTGCTAGTGCATTGCCATCTGTGAAATTTAATCCACTTGTGATGGCAAACGGGTTGTCTGGTGTCTCTGGTGCTTCAAACCATATTAGAAATGCATTTGATTTGCCAAACAAAGTTGAACGAGATCATTCATGCAATAAAACGAAAAATTCATCCTCGAGTTATAGAGTAACTCCTACCGCGCAGGAAACTTCCACGGGATTCTCCCAAGTGCCTGAAGTCAAGGCTCTTGGTCATGGTTCTGCTTCTTTTAGAGAAGATGTTGAAACTTTAAAGCATATATCAGACGAGAGTTTGAGGCTTCTTGCTTTGAGGAACATAGACAGATCAGTTAAGGGAAAGACGATGGATTCTTCTCTTGTATTTAGTCCACAAACATCTAATAAAAAACAACTAAGCAAGAAGTACGAGACAGCTGATTTGACTGCAAAGGATATATTTCTCAATCAAGGGCCTTTTGAAGGACAGTGGCATGGTCGTCCATTTCCTGTTGGGCACATCGTCTCACCATCATTACTTGATGCTGATCATAAAGAAGGTGAGGATATCAAAACCGGGATTTTTGCGTAAGGCTAGGACATCTCGTTTATCTTATCTGATTTGGACATATAGTAAATTATCATGGATTTTGTTGTTTTTCAAGTACTTTTATATTTATGCAGGTGCTCATTTGGATGCTGTTACTCAAGAGATTGAATTATTTTCCGATTTAGCTGGCAAAAATGAAGATCAATGTAATTCACGGTCACAGAAACAGCCTTCACCGAGGTAAATTTTCATTTTTTGGGCTACAGTGTGCTAGAACTAGCTTTTCTCCACTTGGAAGCTCTATAAATAGCAGTTTAATAAGAAAACCTTCTTCAAGTGCAAATTTATTTACTTCAAAACGGCTTGTGTCGTATCTTAAGTTTAAGTTTGAAATGTATAAAGCAATAATTAAAAGCCTTGAAGGCTGAAGCTATTTCTCGAAGCAACAAACTAAAATTATAAGAGCGCAAAACCTTTGACCTGCATGGCTGCATCCGAGTGAGTAGTTGAATTTCTTTGGTGGGGAAATATGAGCATTGCCATTGTCCTACGCATTGTCACATGATTCGCTAATCTCCTTGCGAATCGAAAAAAACGAATTATGGTTAGTTTTGGGCTATTCTTGGGTGAGCGAGCTGCGAATTCAAAAAGCGAATTAGCTAGCATATTATGTTACATTGGTCCTACTAGTAGGCTAGTAGCTATGTCTCTGTCAGCCATTTGAACTAATGACGAATGGTCTAGCTATATGTATGCCAGCATTCACTTATCACTAGTCTATTATATTCACTTTGACCTTGTTTTTTTGGGTTTGGCTTTTATTGCTTTGGCAGTGTTGAAAGACAAGAAAACATGAGATGTGATTGTAAAACAGTGGAAAGATGCTATAAAGGATCATGTTCTCATATGTCAGACAAGTTCATGTGCAATGACGCGAAAGTATATTTGAAGAGAGAGCCGGACTGCAATCATAATAGCACTATGCATGGATTAAAGAAGCAAACAAGCATTGAAGTTGTGGAAACCCCTAAATGTAGCTCTAGATTTGCTAATGGCTGTGTCTCTAGTGAAGTTTTGACCTTTGTAGACAGCTACCAAAAGGGGAAGAATCAGATTTTAAAACCTGACTGCAGAAGTTCTCAGTGGGTAGATGTTCCTTCCAAGGCTAATACAGTTTCCAAAATGAGAAGCTCAGATGCACAGATTCATTTATTTGATGCTAGGGAAAAATCTGCAGTTAACATGACTGGGCTTGCCGTTAAAGGCAATTCTGAAGTGAACCAGGAAACTGAGTTGCTGAAAAGGAAAGAATTATCAGACATTCCCTCTGATTCTAGGGGAAAATCTGTAACAAATGTGATAGGTTTTGCTGCTAAAGGCACTCCCGAATCGAACCGCGCAGCTGAGATGCTGAAAGTAAAAGAATTATCGGACAATTCCTCTAAATGTTCTGCACCAGCTGTTACTCAAGCATCTAATGAAATCAATACAATTGACTCTTCTACTGTTGATGTGGGTCAAACTTTATACGGTAACAGCCAAATAGCCGATCAAGGATCTGCTATCTTGAGAAGCTGTTCATCTGTTGAAGCAGTCGATAGTGTTAGAAGTTCACAATATGTTTGTGATGGTAAGACTAGATCTTCTGAAGAAAAAAATTTGACGATGTTTGGTAATGTAGCTTGTCATGTTGCCATGGAAGAACTTGAGCAAACACAGTCAAAATCTAAGGAGTTACAAAAATTCACTGTTTCTGGAGGTAGTTCTGGTGAAGTCTTTAGTATGACTCAGAATGAGAATGGATCTAAGCTCAAAAAGAGAAAGTGTATAACAAAATGGAAAATGCTGGGAGCCTCATGTACCGTCTCAGATATTTCTCTGTTACCCTATGAATCTCGAGTTTGTGCTGCTAGTGCCGCCGATCACCATGCTGCTACTTCTGAAGACTTTCAAATTCCTCTTCAACCTACTTTTTATTTATCTAAAATGCTGAATGTCAATTCGAATTCTTACAGTCTCAAACAAAGGAAGAAATCCAAATTTTCGGTCAAAAAGCTTTCTCGTAAAAGAGATTTAAATGGCATATATGACATCGTGGAGGGTGAACCTAGAAGTTGGGATTCGTTGAAGGGATATGATGATGCCATTCACATTCCAGAAATTTCTACTGTCAAAAAGTTAAAACAGGCGAAGTTTGCTGAAGCGGCTGGGAAACAGATGAAGGGTACTGCTGGTAAGGGATATTGGATGCACACTTCAATTTATGATGGAATTTTGAAGTGCAGTTCGAAGGGCTTCCAAAAAGCAAAGCCTATAGCTTGCGGAAAGTATGGTATTATATGTGACCAGGAATTAGATATTGACCAATTAAAGCCACCTAAGATAGTTCCTCTGAGTCAGGTTCTAAAAGCTTCCAAAAAATCTGCCAAGTTTGATAAAAAGTCTCGAACGCGTTCAACCAGGAAGAAGAATAAAAACCATTTTAGTGATTGTAGAAAAGGCCTTGATGTGTCGCACAGTTTACATCAAGCTGAGGGTAGCCAATCTTATAACATTCTGTCATGTCAGGGGACTCACCAAACGCACCAGGATAGTACACATATTGATGATACTTTTGGGACGGAAGAAATTGGAATCAATGAAAGCAAAAGAAACCTTAGTAGTTCAGCCTGTCGTCCACAATCAAAGACCAAGGAAATTCGTATGCGCAGCCTTTATGAGTTATCAATGAGAGGTAAATCTTTAAGATTTAGGGTGTCTTCTCTCAAAGACTAAAACTAAATTTGACTTAAATCTTAGCTTTTATCTAAATTTCTTTGGACTTGTTGTGGTGAAATCACTTTTGATAGCCCTTGTCTTACACTTGGTTGAACCTATAGCTTATGATATGAGTTTTCTTAAGATGAAAAGCACTCATCTTTCGGGTTTACTTATGCTATTTTTGTTGGTATGGCCATTGATTTAACTAAAATCAATTCATATCTGCAGGAAATAAATTCATATCTGCTGATACCAGTCGTTCACTGAATGTAATGTTTGCACCATCAGCAGCATGTGAATTGGAAATGGTCCATCAAGATGATAATGCTGGAATTGAAGCTTCTAACAGAAGGTCAGGAGATGCATCTCATGGAGTTTTGAATTTGGGAGTTTGCTAAATGATAAGCATGCTTTTCCAGTTTAAATGCAGATACTGTCCTGCCCTTTTTTCTGATAGATCCGCATTTTGTTTCTTCATTTCAGGTCTTCTAGAAAGCTTCACTATAGTTCTGTTGTGTCAAAAGCAGCTGAATTATGCTGCGTGTGTGGAGTTTCAAATAGAGATGATGCCAATTGTTTATTGGAGTGTGGACATTGTTCAATTCGAGTATGTAGCAGCTTTTGAATCACTGCAACTACTGTTTTTGTTTCCTTTGGAGGGGATTTAAGTAATTTTATCTATTACATGCATTCACAGATCCATCAGGCTTGCTATGGGATTTCTAGAGTGCCAAAAGGGGATTGGTTTTGCAGACCATGCAGAACGAATTCTAAGGATGTTGTAAGTTTTTACTTAAATATACCTTTTCCATTATTATGTTTAGTGTAAATCTTAATTCTGATTTGCATCATGATTGCCGAGTTAGCATTGATCACGTCTGTTTAATCAAATAGCTCTGTTATTTGAAATATTTACTTCATTTGTTTTTTTTTGTTGCCACTCTTTGGGCCAATTGCGGTGCATTTTTACTAGGAGATAGTTAATTCTTCGATAGGACTAGGAGATAGTTATTAAGAAATGATACTTTGAAAAAAGATAAGTATGATATTCAGTAAATGTAATTAGTGGGACGTGAGACTTGGATAGTTTTGGGACTGTCAAAGGAACTACAAGCTTCTAAAAGATGGAATTGGGTGCAGGAACTATGAGTTTGATGCCACAACAAAAATGCTAAGGCCTTAATCTCAAAATACAGGTTCGGCTACATGAACCAAAACAATGTCTTCTTCCAATCATATCTATTTAGTGTTATGTTCAACAATCCCCCTTTTCTTTGTCGTGATGGGCATTTTATGAGAGGTTTATTTTGTGTATCAACTATCAATCTTTTCATGTAGGGTGAGGTTTTCCTCCATTACAACTAGGAGTTAGTACCCATCTCGGGGCTCTTGTTCGGATGTTTTGTGCACCTGGATGCCTTTTTTTTAATCAATTTTTTGGTGAGATTCTTGAAGCATATAACCGGCTTGGTTGGTACAAGGCTACAGGGTCGCCCCGTTCGCTATATTGGATAACTTATTATTAGTTACCTGTTTCTGAACATTTATCTTCTTGTCAACGCCACCCAGGGCAGTTTGTAGCAGTGTCACATGATTCATTAATCTCCTCACAAATCGCGAATCAAAAAAAGCGAATTATGATGGGTTTTAGGCTATTATTGAACCATTTTGAGCAAATTGTGAATTCAAAAAGCGAACTAACTAGCGAAATATGTTTCCATGGTCTGTAATTGATGATCTTATCCACAATGTTTGGAATTCCAAGTTACTTCTATACATCAACTCCAAAATTAACCTTTAGTTGTATATGGCCAGACATAAATCTCAAAATAAACATTTACAGCTCTCATCTTCTTGTTATGATATTCTTAATGCCTAATATAATGGCTCATGTAACTATCTAACTGTGGTCTAATTCTTGTATAGAACTCTCCATTGAGTTTCGAAGGCATCTTGAATTGCACGTCTGGTCTGTATCTCCATTCTTTTAAAAGATTGACACAGGGTACTTGTAATCATTTTAGGTTAATCCTTAACATCTAATGTCACTCTAGTCTCATTTTATCTTCCTTTGAGTATTGAATTGGCATTCAACTACACAATTCTACTTGAACTCATTTTAAAACCTTAAGATTCCAATTCTTTGTCTCCAAAGTTCCAACTTACTCCCTCCGTCCCACTCATTTAGCATCACTTGTTATTGTGGTTTGTCCTGCTCATTTAACTGTAGCTCCTTCATCCTTAGTAGAATCTCTTAATTCAACTTAAACTACCGCGAAGAAAAAAGGACATAAAGCAGGTACTTGATGCTGCCGCATTGTATTTGAGAAATTGTCCTTTATTTTCACATATCATGACATTTACTTTTACGTCCCAAAATTAAATAATTAGTCTTCATAAAGATACCTTTAATTAATTTATTTGTGTGATCTAGAGGTGTCTATCAAACCTTCTCAAAACATTGCAAAATCTTGAAGGTGGGCACTGTCTTGGTAATGGTTGCAAACGATTTTAGCGGTCAATTCCAATGGTTTTGCGGTTGTGTTGGCCTATATTACGGCTGCAATAAGCTCAAAAATCTTACAATACGGTTGCAATATGGTGATGCGGACAAGATTTGGCACTATGTTTTAGAAGCAGTGAAATTCTTATTCCTGTAGCAATGATTATTAAATTAGTGAATTACATGGGATGTTTTTCTTGGTTTTTCTGTGGTGAGGTCTTCAGGGATTCTTAACTGAAAAGAACAGCTAGCTCTTACTTAGTGCTATCTGCTAAAAGGATCTTATTTGTGGCCTTGTTAGGTAAATAAAAGGCATCTGATTTGACCAGATAAGTTTGTTAGCTATATACATAAAAGTGGCTAATAAATTTGACAAAAAGCTGAAAGCGTACTTGTTTTGAATGATGAGTAAGGGCGTGGATTGTTTTATGTAATAATGGTAAGACGTGTAGTTTTATGGGGATTTGGGATTAGTTCATAGGATGCTCACTAAACCAAACCAACTCTTTGAAGAAGTATTTATTTGATGCTTTTTGGATTTGCAGCTTTAATTAGCTTGTCAAGCCTCTACTTCACTAAAAACCCCTAATACCTTGTTCAGATGTTTGACCACCCAAAACTCTAAAATGCCTTAAATTAGCTTGTTCACTCCAACCACCCTTTTACCGAACGCCCTTTGACTCTATTGTACATTTAAGAAGGGAAGGTGGTGGCAAAGGATGTTGAATGATTGAATTAATTAGCATGACATTCTCTTGGTTTGCTTTAATTTGAGCTTAACTTACCGGGCATTCTTCTTGTACTTCTACTCTTACTTAGAATACATAAGGGTAATGGGTGTGCAGTATACTTTTTTTTGTGTGTGGGGGGGTATTACTTATTCTGTCTGTTGCTTTATCTTGTTACTCTTAAGTTTTCAACAACTTATAGTGCTACATTGTCTTCTATAGGCTTGTGTCCTCTGTGGTTATGGAGGTGGGGCCATGACTCGAGCATTTGGCAGCCGCCACATGGTGAAAGGTCTATTGAAAGCATGGGATATTAGGACAGAACCTCATATTATGAACATGGGTTCTGCTGAAGCCTTGTATGGTATGTGTGTTTCCCCACTATGTCAGTGTTTTAAGCAACAATGCTAGCCAATGACTTGAACTTTTTAGTTTGTTGAGCATTAATTTCAGTTCCTTGGCAGTTCCAGCAAAGATGGAGCTTCAGAACAATTTGGAAAGTGCAACACATCAGCTCCGTCCTTCGATAAAACCAGTGGTGCATAACAGCATAATATCAGGATTGTTTGATCCAACTGTTAAGCAGTGGGTTCATATGGTGTGTGGCTTATGGACTCCAGGAACAAGATGTCCTAATGTGGATACTATGAGTGCCTTTGATGTTTCTGGTCTTTCCCACTTGAAAGAACACATGGTATGAACATTGTCATTCTGTAAATGGAATTTCATATGGAGTATCTGAGTATATAAAGCAAATAGAGAATCTGTAGATACTGGACGGAATTGTGAACTGTCCCTCAGCTTTGCTTTCTATATCTTTTCCTACCTTTTTTCTTTTAGTCCAGAATCTTTTTAGTCAATTATCATGCTTCAATATGTATGATGGTACATAGTACTTTTTATGGTATGTGGCAAATTGTTTTCACCCATCGGGGTTTCACATGCTAGTTATTTCTTCCCAGGGTTGCTATATATGCAAACGAGCTGGTGGTTCATGCATACAGTGTAGGGTTGAGACGTGTTATACACATTTTCATCCTTGGTGCGCTCATCAGAAGGTAAGAACTGTACAATGAATAATGCAAAAAACGATTATTCACTTTGCTTTGTTGCATTTTATCATGTTGAGATCTTGCGCCTTTTTCTAACAATTCACAACTTAACATGAAAAAAAACCAAATAGTGTTTTCTTAATTTTTTGAATTGTCCTAGGAGCACAAATTTGAACATCCGTTTTACTTGTATCAAACTTGAGAAGCAATTCCCATTTTAATATATCCCTCAGTGTTGTTCAAATATTTTCTCACTTAACTTAATTGGGGATAGGCTAACAGATGCTTGCAAGTCATGATCTAATTGCCTGATGATCTGCCAAATATCCTTATTTTATCGTGACTGTTAAGCTCTGCATCAATCTTTGTTGAATTTATCTTGAGAAGCTCTCTCTAATGTGAAAGATTGTCAACATTGTATTTCTGTTTTTAAAGCATTGTATTTCTGTTTTTAAGTGATATACACAGTGACAATAAGCGGGCAATTGGAATAGAACAAAGATGTGGGAACCGTAAAGAGACAGACGAGAGAATCGTCTCCAAGTTTTCTTTTACAGGACGGTCAGGTGTTTGGCTTGTGTCTCATGTGTAGAATTATTGACTGCTATTTTTTTTGCCGGTTAACTTTGTCTTGCTACAACATTCAAGTATTTTGACGTCATTAAGAGGCTCTCCCACAAAGGTGGCATTTACGGGGATCGAATGTATGCACCCTTGTAAAAAACAAAAGCAATTTGTTATTGACCATTGCTAGCAAACATCATTAGCAATTTCACATAAATAAGAAGTGCACATGATTTTATTGGAATGAAAATATCATAAACTTGTTTTAATGATATTCTGAGATCTGAAATTTCATCGCTGCTTACAGGGTCTTCTGCAAAGCGAGGTTGAAGGAGTTGAGAGTGACAAGGTTGGTTTCTATGGAAGATGTATGCTTCATGCTAATTCCATAGCTTGTCACTCTAAGAATGATGCTGATACCAACAAGTCCAATTCCAATATTGAGAGGGAAGACGAGCCAACTTGTGCTAGAGAAAAGGTAAAACAGTTAATGCTTCAAGCCCATTGCAATGATAACATCCAAATTATCTCATGACATTATCTCCTCTCTACTAGGATTATCAAGTAAAGCAATGGGGAATAAGAGGGCATTATTCTTCGTATCAACGTAGTGGTAAGAGTGGATGCTTTGTCACTCAGGTGCAATTAGATGCTTGGTCTTACATCAATCGACACAAGCTGAGGATGATTAGGCAGCCTAAATCTTCAGTTACAGATGTAGACCATGATTACCGGGTATGGACATAAGTGATATGAAATGCATGTAGCTAGATGACTTGTTCTTTTCTATTTTTCTTTTGTTGGCTTAGGCAATGGTTTTATTTTCATGCGCACATCAACATTCTATATGACCATGAGGTCATATACTGATAGGTAGGTGCATTCTACTTCTTTTGTCTTTTACAGTTTTGATGAATTAAAATTTGAAATCCATCAAACCTATGAAAAAATTTGACGTGTTTGTAACTGCGCATTCACGAACACACTTTAAAAATTTGTGTGCAAAGACATAATGCTTCTGCATTATGATACAATGAATCTTACCTTTAAAGTACAAAGAAACAAATGGACTGATTTGACCTGTGCTATGTAGAATGCTTTTGGTAAGTGGGCTGCTAATGTGTGTCTTTTGATGCTGCAATAATTTCCTCAACTCATATATTCCCAAACCGAGAGCGAAAGATATCAGGTTGAATTTTCCAAGCAAGCTGCAATGAATCCGCCACATAAGAGGGGTTGTAGCCTTGTAGTGCTGTTAGTAGCAGTATTTTTACAGATGGTAGTGAGGAGTCTATTAGTGGGGAATAGAGATAATTCAGTTGTGAGGAAGTTTTGGAATTTTGAATTTAGTTTGGTGGAAGTTTGTCAAGAAAGTAAAAAGAAAATATTTTTTAAATATTAAAAGAATCAAGGAGAGAGCAAGATATCTCATAAATTGAGAAGCTTCTTTTCGTTTTTTACTTGTTCTTTTCCTCTTCCCCTGAATCTCAACTCTGAGTTTCCAGTCCATAGCATAAGCATGCTGTTAAGAGGTACCGTCCTTCGTCAGTTTCTCAATTTCATCGTAAGCCTTCATGATGTCCTAGGATTCCTTTTCAATTGGCCAGCTTCTGAATCTGTTAGGGGTCGTTAGGTGGTGATTGCTGATGAGGTAGGCTGACATTCAAGGACAGTGAAGGAGCTATGGACTGTGGTGTACCATGTGCTGAGACAATGTGCTTAGCATTTTTTTCCTTCCCTTTGTACAAGCTATCAAATGAAGTTCGGTCAATCGGCATTTAACATTTGAGCTTTATTTGTTGAACATGTTAAGATCTCTTTGTGTTTGAACCCTCTAGTGGGGGATATATGCTCAACTTTGAGGCTTTGGCCATTATCTTAAAAGCTAATACCCACAATATGTCAGCTTATTGTTGACTATTGTTTTTCTTGGTTAAAGGGTTGTGCATGTCAGTGAAGATAATTTCCTGCACTTTTCATTTCATTATTAAAATGATAACTAACTATCTACATCCGTAATATTGTTGCAGAAAGAATATACTCGATTCAAACAAGCAAAGGGATGGAAACATTTGGTAGTCTATAAATCTGGAATTCATGCTCTTGGTCTATACACATCTCAGTTTATTCAGCACGGTGCAATGGTAGGAACCTCATTGTCAATTAACTAAAACGTCTCCGTTTTCTTTTGCCAAATCTCTTGCACATATTTCCTGTTCAAGTGCTTAAGATATATAATTTTAGATTTTCGGCCTCTATCTGCTGAACTATGTCTCGGTCTAACCAACAAATCCTGTTGTAGTTGGGTTTGATATCTTCTAATGATGCTATTCTGTTACACGTAAACTTCAGGTTGTCGAGTATATCGGTGAGATAGTGGGACCCCGTGTTGCTGATAAAAGAGAGGCTGAGTATCTGTCTGGGAAAAAACTTCAGTATAAAAGTGCATGCTACTTTTTTAGGATAGATAAGGAGCAGATTATTGATGCAACCTGCAAAGGTGGGATAGCTCGGTTCGTCAACCATTCATGCCAGGTAAACGTTTGTTTGCTGGTTCAATTGCTTGCCTCCAATGTGAATTTTAGGTTTCTTTCCTCATTTTTTGTGATTGTTATTTGACTACAACTTTGAGGAATTTGTGATAAATATCACCTAAACGTAACGAGATAGCATATTAATACATTATCTAATCCCATAACATGAGACAAAATTGATTGCGTTGGTTTGGTCATAATCTTCAGCTAGAAAAAAGTGAAAGTTTGGAATTTTCGACTAACTACGAGGATTTTATAAAACAAAGAGGTAGGCTGAAGATGGCCAGGATAACAGAATTGAAGAATGCCGTTAAGAACTGAAATCCGTAGGAGCACATAGTAGATAGGAATGAATGGGATAAGAAAATATATATGTGGATGATCGTTGGAATTTGATTTTCTCAGTTATAGATTTGTATTAGACAGGGACATATAAAGTATAATCGTTACTAACCTAATACATTTCCCATCGGAGTATAGAAAACAATACACGTGCTCAAAAATTAACAAAACAATATATTACGATCCCTTCTTTACCATTAGCGTTGTGGTTGTAGTTCACTTTTTAAATGAGCGTCGTAAAGCTTCTCAATCTCAATCGGTTTTCATAGTTCAAATCATCCATTGCTAAAAAGCAGTTGTTGGGATTGGACCTGTATGATGCTGCAAAATTTTCAAGGTTGGGAACCTTTGACATACATTCTAGTGCATTTGGTTCAACTCGAGTTTTTATTATATTTTTTCCCTCTCGTCTTTTTCCTACTCTTTTTTTTTGTTTTTTTTTTGGCGTTGCTCGTTCCTGTCTAGCGATCAAGTTGGAGCCTTTACTGATCCTTTGTTATCTTACGTTTATAGACTTTTATGCTGACTAACTCCGTTCATACCATTTTTTGTGAGCAGCCAAACTGCGTTGCCAAGGTGTTAACTGTCCGGGGTGAGAAGAAGGTAATGAATTTGGCTTTCTCGTCTATTTTCTTTGTATCGTTTACCTTGTCGAATTTGTAACAATGAGTAAAAATTTGAAAAACATTCCTTATAATCGAATCATGTCGACAAAATCAAAGGACATTCACTTCTATGTAACTAAAATGGCTATTGAATCACAGTTACACGGCCTCTAATTTGCTAACGATAGTTGATGGTAACCAGGAGATATTCTGAATCGTTTAACATTGGAACTTGCAGGTTGTGTTTTTTGCTCAAAGAGATATTAACCCGGGGGAGGAGATAACGTATGATTATCATTTTAATCACGAGGATGAAGGGAAGAAAATTCCCTGTTTTTGCAATTCGAAAAACTGCAGGCGCTATTTAAATTAGGCGAACAAATGCATTGTAGCGATATGTATTCTTCGTTATCAACATCTCATCTGTTGTACAAGCTCAATTTCATGGTGATGATGATATGAACGATATGTATTCTTCGTTATCAACATCTCATCTGTTGTACAAGCTCAATTTCATGGTGATGATGATATGAATACTAGGATGATGCATCCTCCTATTAACATTGTAAATTTTCCATATTTTGTTGAACCGACTAGAATTTGTTCCATCATAACCTCGATGCAGCTCAAACTCGCCCATATACCAGTACCACTGAAATCCTTAACGACCCTTTTGGTACACAATATTAAAATGCATTCAAAAGTACGTTCATGCGCCCGCCCTCAATTTTAAGATGTTTTTTCCCTTTATAAAATACATTTATGTCCATTATTACTCGAAATAGTTGTATAAGATGGTAATTAGAAATATCTCCGACAAAAATGTGAAAAATACATGTTTAAGAATGGAGTTTCAATCCGATAGACTTACATCCTACTTAAAAATTCAGATAAATTCGTTAGTTTTTCATTAAATTGGGGAGCAAGTTTACCTCTTCTACACTCTTGGTACTATCATCTAATTTCAAGTTAATCAAAGAACAATCCAGCCTGCATGAGGAATTAGGGGAACTGGAGGATACACAACCGGCCTGCACGAATATCTTTTTTTTGGTATACAAACACTATTTAGACAAACTTTCGGAGGATGTCCAGTTTTTTTTTTTTTTTTTTACAAATCTATGGATTATCACGTGTGATTCGAAATTGTGTAGCTAAAACAACATAAATGAACGGGTTGGGGATCGAAACGATTGAAAACAACTACAAGACTAACAATTCTATAGCATCAAGGATGTCTGATTGTGTAATTCTGGAATGTATGTCGAGTAGCATCGCATCAAATGATTCCTCCTTGCTGAGCATCGGACTCCACAAAGCCTCGTTATGAGTCCCAGTGAGGTATTGTTGCTGTTGCCTCATTCACCATTTTTACAAGCGTCACCTGACATTGTAAAAGCAATACCTTAAGAACACTACCAGCATCTTAAACTATAGTTTAGTATTTTGAAGTTTACCAATGGATTACAAATCTTATAGAAAAAAGGACACTACAAATTGAGAATGCTCAAGCCAATGACTATCGGTTACTTGTCATGGCTCGTTACTTTGTCGAGATGAAGTTGGTAGACTTGTTCACATAATACATACTCCTTCTGTCCCATTTAATTTGGACCTCTTTCTAAGAGGGGTAAATATTCATTTGTAATAGGTATATCAAGTGGAGTTAAGAAATATGTGAACGAGATCCAACGAGTGAATGAATTTGTGGGTGAACATTACCGAGAGAAAATGGTGCAAAGTGAGACAACTCAAAATAGACATAAATGCAAGTTGAGAAAGCCATACCACACTTTCAGGAACACCAGGTGGTGGCAGAGTCAAGTTTTTTGGAGGAGGAATTTTGGTATAGGATCTCTTGTCAAATCGCCATTCTCCAATCTTTCCATATGTTAGTTTACCCTGCATCAAAAACAACCCAAAAATGCCTTTAACAGATGAAAACAGGCATGGGTACAAGACAGGACATAGTCCAAGGGGCATCATTTAGGTGATTAGAAGGGGGATTCTATACCTTCATATCATAGTCACATCCATAAGTGTAATGAATGATATACTTTGCACCCACTTCCGTGTCCCATGGAGGCTGGTTTACATCACAACAGAAAAGATAACTGTAAAGATTTCAGCGGAATACATTCTCATTTTCATCATTCATAAATAAGACGGCTGCAAGATTTTGTCTCACCAAATACAGTACAAAAAATGGCAAGCACTTGTACAATTGATTAGAGAAAATCTTACAGTTAAACTATTGAAGTTATGAATGCTTCGTATGTAACAATCGCAACATAAACATTGCACTAATAACTATATAGAAGGTAAGCTCTGGGACCAAATGTATGCAATCTTATCAGGCTATTTTTATATAACAATATAGTAACAGGTACAATATTTTTCAAAGCAGTCGGTGTTGTGGGGGAAAACATAGTCTTTTATCATAAGAAACCCAGTTCGGCATCTGGGTACAAAAGTGGTTAAAGCAATAGACTAAACCTGAATCATGAAATCCTTATACAAGATGTTTTTCACACCGTGCAGCGCAGACGCCACAGCATAGGCATACCTGCAGATGGATAACAGGGAGCGAAGGTTAAAGGCTCGAACATATGTGTCATATACTAAACAATTAAGCAGCTTACTGAGAGAAAGCTTACATCTCAAGAACCCAACCAAAAGCCTTGTCAGTTTCAGGATCCTGCTTCATTTCCAATGAAACATTCTTCCATGTGGGAGCAATCTTCCGAAGGGACTCCTATAAGAGGTGGAAGGAGCCAGTAACAGAAATGAAGATGAATAATGCTATGCAAAAGAAACAAAGGAAGCTCTAGAGTGGACAAGATACCTTTGCAACAATGACAGGAGAATTACCAATGGGGTCAATTTCTGTTATTGGTCCCTTACTCTCCGGGAAAAACTTTCGAAGAACGGATTCATACTTCTTAGGTTCAATATAAAAGAATGGAAAAGCAGCTCCGTGTCCATCACGGGATAAATTAGGTATAGGCTTCACAATGATGTGATCGGGCTCCGCCATTAGTATGTAACTGCATTACAGTAAGAATTCTCTTAAGAAAGCTAACATCCATTCTTACCCAAACGTTTGGAGGGGAGAAAAGAAAAGAATTTGAGGAGAAATAGTAAAAGATCTATTTATTTCATGAGTTTTAGGTGTCATACTCTTCTTTAATGTCCGCTTGTTGAAGCCATTGCTCAAACGCCCAAGGTCTGTTGAGAACTATGTAACCCTACAAGTTCACAATGAGGATATGAATAACAACAGAAGGAATTGATGGGACACCAAACTATGTTGTTGAAGTAAAACTAGAGTACAATTACTTTATGAATTGAGCAAAATATTTATCTCATATATATATATATATATATATATATATATATATATATATATGTATGTATATATATAACTAATTTAGCTTTGGTACAACATGAAATAAGGAAAACTTATTTATTCCTATCATCAATCAGTATAGTTGCATGACAAAATTTGGGTTCCTCTGTTCAAACTAACTTCTTACAGGCAATCCTTGCCCAGGGGACATATGCTTTCGTGATGTAGTTTGTAACCACAACTAATTGGCATTATGGCATACATAAACAAATCATGCATATTTGCCCCAATATGTATGCCCCATTTCAAGTTTTTGGATGTGCCTAACTGTTTGCCTCGTTTCTATATTTGCTAAATTTTACCCTACTTAGCCTTTAACAAACTTCCTCCTACACCTTACTAGCTACATCATAACAATAATCCCCTTGATAAAGTGAAATAATGGAAATGTGCCGAACATTTAAGACGGAGAATATAATAGTACCCAACATCTAAGATTTTTAGTTACATAGGATATAGTAATAGCTTCAGCAAAAGGAATAACAAATGTTCTGCTTAATGTTTTCTGAGGTCTGAAATCACACACTCAAGCTCAAAGTTTTCACCTTTAACGGAAATCGCACTCTATTACATGAAAAACACACTCGAGGTTCACTAACCCTATTTTCTCTCTATGTAATAGCCTCCACACACATCTAATACGTTTTTAGGGCATTTATATAGTCCACCAAATCAATAGATAACCCTAACAAAATGGCCTTACATGTCTACAAAGAAATCAACAAAACAAAAGCGCGACAGTAGGCTCCTGGACAGCCTGTTCAAACGAGCCAGGTGCTTGATTGAACGAGCTCGGTCTGATCCTGCCTACTAGATGCTCCTCCTGGCTGGCCGTGACACCCCCAATCCTTCTTGCTTCATCCAATGACCAAAAACTCAATTGCTCATACCCCATTGCACATACATTATTTCCCTCTACTTCCCTTTAACGTGTTATGTATATGCCATAGTATGAGCTACAAAGTGATCAAAATCTCCCTCTACATTTGGTGATCGGGTAATTGGCATTACAATAAGCATTTCAATTATAAGTATGCAATAATTATAGATTAAACCCTTAGACTAATAAAACTTAAATCAAAACAAAACCCATCAACAATCAACCATAAACATAGAGTAAAAATTGTGCAAATCCATAAATATAATACCATTATCCTAAACAAGATCAAATCTGGACATAGTAAAGGATTATAAAAGAACAAGATCATCAAAAACAAGCATCAATTAACCAATCACCTGATCTTTGCCAGCAGGAAGAGGTTGAACAACGAAAGTAGGGATCTCATCCATATGTTTATCTGGTACGCCCGAATGCAAAATCCGGGTAAACCCACCCATCTCAGAATTGGGTTGATTTTGATACTTCTTGAACCAATAATACATAACTCTGCATTGCCAAGTACTATACACATTATCTGAAGCAGTGACAGCAGTGTGAAAAAGTCTTTTTTGAGCAGAACCCAACTTAAATTTGCGATCACTAGGAAGTTTGATTACTGGGTCAACTGAACTATCGAAAGAAGTGGAAGATGGAAACGGAGCATTTGAGGAAATGATTATGTTGTAAGTGATTAAAGCTGCTGAGAATGAAATTAATAGGGTTTTACAGAAGAGTCCATATCCCATGCCTATCTTCTTTGCTTCCCCCTTTTACTCTGGAGTATGTGGATTTTGAGGGGAGGGGAAACTAAGAGAGGAAGACATGTGCATTGCTTTCTAAGAGGACTAATATTACTATTTCCTTTTTTTTTTTTTTCTAGTTGAACCTAATTAGACATGACATCTTTTAAAAAAATAAAATAAAAAAATAGACATGGATATAGGCGGGTCGACATGTGGACAACACAAGCATGGATAAATACGGTCATGACTTGGCATGATACTATTTATTACGAAGCGTGATATGGTAATGGGTCATGCTACCATCAACATTTAGTAAAATTGGCACGACATAATATTTGATCTGCAAATACAATTTACTATACAATTTGCCCCGATAATATATACCCCAGCTAGCACATGAGTGACTCCTCTTAAATAACTTTGTGAGGGAATCCTTGGTAGATGATTGTGATTTATGAGGGAAACAAAGTACTTCTCATTAGATTAACATTAAAGAGAAATAGGGTTTAAAAAAGTGATAATGAATAAAGAGATAGAAGAATTTGTGTGAATGGAATTAAAAAAAAGTTAAAATATATGATTAAGATTAAAAAAAAATGATAAATGATAATCAAAATATAAAAATGATAAGTAAATTGAATGAAACGGAATAGAATGAAAAAATGCTGCAAATGTCGGGATGGAGGGAGTAGTATAAAACAAAACATCAAAATCCTAAGCATAGGTTCATTGTGGGCCTGTGGGATTAGACAAGGTAGCTAAAATAGTTTGGGCCTTATAGCTGACCACTGTAAGCACCACATAGAATTCATGTATTAAAGCATTCTAAAGAAAGTACTATGAGGAAATTAAGCACAGGCTTGAGGTGCACATATAGGCCAGGGATCTCTTAAGAACGAAAATGTGAAAAAAATAAGTAAAATTAACAAAAAAAATAAAAAAAATGAGATTTGGGTAAACTTAATTCCAAAATAAATATCTTTATATCCGAGCCTAAGGTTAGGTTTGTTCGCAGTTACTAACAACGAACAAAAAAATTGGTCAAAAAAAGTCAAAATTATTTGTTTGCAATTGATAACTGCGAACAAAAGAGAGACAATGTCATAACATTAGAAGGAACAAAAAAAATTAAAAAGATGTTTGTTCGCAGTGAACAAACATAATTTTCATTTTTTTGTAATCTTTTAACAGGATGACATTGTCTCCCTTTTATTCGCAGTTAAACAATTTTGACTAATTTTTTTGTTCGCTATTAGTAACTGCGAACTAACCTAACCTTAGTCTCGTACATAAAGACGCTTATATTTTAAATTAAATTTACCCGAATCTCAATTTTTTTATTTGTTTGATTAACTTTGCTTATTTGTTTCACATTTTCTCTTAAGAACCATCCGAGAAATGAGCATGTACAAAGACCCCTTTAATCATTTTATGTGATAGTTGTTTTTAAATGGGGCAAACTTTAAGTTAGAAGTAAATCTCAAGGATAAGAAAGTATTTTGCACACTTTTCTACATCAAATAAAGTTTAACAAATGAATAAGTAAAAGGATTATTATTTGTTCTCCATTACCCGGGATAGATAATTAGTCCAACACTATATTTTTAATTTTTTTTTTTTTGAAAAGAAAGGTGGGTTATAATTATATTAAATCAGCACAAACAACATCTTCTTCGATCCATTGCGGCCCGACATTGCACCACACCTCGTCACACACAACTGTCGAAGCCCATTTAGCAAGCCTATGGGCCACGGCATTACATTTACGATAGTAGAAATTAAAACTACAGGTCTCAAGAGAAGTACATAAAGCCAAAATACTTTCAATAATCACTTGTGCCTCTGACCAGAATTTAAGGCCTCAACAACCAATTTTGCATCTCCCTCAAACATGACATGTCTCCATCCGTGGTATTTTGCTGTTTGTGCAGCCCAAAACATTGCTCTTGCTTCAACGTTCTCCGGATTATGGTCTTTCCATTCAGTCCTTGAACCTGCCACTAACACCGAGCCTTTCTCATCTCGGGCAACAAAACCAAGCCCCTGGCAGTCTTGGCTTTGGTTTGTGACTCTATCAACATTAATCTTGATCATTTTAGGAGGGGGAGGCATCCATTTTTGTTGGGGCTGGGTTCCTTTTGCACCATTATTGTCGAAGAGAGTGATGGCCTGCTTATATTCCATAAGCCAATCCAATGCTGTCTTCTCACATACTTCAATGGAAATTTTATAATTCTCAAAAGTGGCTTGGTTTCGTGCTTTCCAGCCTTGCCAGGCAATTAGAAACCTTCGGTGGACGATCCGGGTCCGAAGAACATGTCGGGTTATCCTCCAAACTCATAGCCATTGCATAAGCATCTTTTACTCGATAAATGCCATGTTTAAATAAGAATTTAGGAGGAAAAGGAAGAGAACATACACAGAGAAATTAATGGTACAATTGTAATGACTAGTTAGTTTTTAGGATGTAGCAACTAGGCGTTTTAGTATTTGGGCTTTGATAAGGGATTAGTTATTGAGCTTTTTGGGCTTGTAGGAAAGGTTTACTATAAGGTTTCGGGTTTTTGATATCACTTTGATTTAGTAGACGTGAAAATTTGAAATAAGTAATTTTGTTGTCACAATTAGTCTATTGAGAGACGTATCTCAAGTCTAAACCATTAAATATTAATACCTACTTACCATATCTTTAATGTCAATTTACATCATCCTTAATGCTTACTAACCGTATTCTTAATGCCTACTTTTAATAACTTAAATGTCTACTTACACATTCTTAATACTTACTTACAATGTTTCAAAAAATATAAATTGGGCCGGCCAATTTAGAGAGGGTCTCTCAAAGAGATCATCTCTCATAAGAATTTGTGTTATAAAAAAAAATTCAAACTAAGCTTTGGAAAAAATCATTTCTCAAATTAAGCGTTTTGGAAAATTACTGTCAGCCTGTCAAGACAACAATTTTGGGTTCTATTGGAATGGAGGTTGGGTTTCAAGGAAAGCTAAAAAATGCGGCTAAGGACGTCGATTTTACTTAAATTGAAAACGTTGTCCTTGATAGCAATTTTAAAGTTCTTTTGATGGTTAAGGCAAGAATTAGTTTTTGGAAGCTGAAAACTGCTATCCGCCTATCCGTAATAGTGATTTTCAGCTTCCCTTTAAACCCAATCTCCAACCCAATACGACCCACAATCATTGCCCTTGACAGCGATTTCCTTGAACGCTTAGTTTGGAAAATAAATTTTTTCGGATTTGATTTTGACATTGATTATAAAAAAGGCGTAATTTTTTTTTTTACAAATTTTTTTAGATATGTAAGGCTATTATAGTGCATGACAATCAGATGGTATTTGAATTTAATCGAAGAAATTTAAAAGAACGATGAGATATTGAAAGGGGATGTTTATCATCTTTTTCTTAGATACTAGTTTTAAAAGGGATTAAAACGATTTAACTTATTTATTTAATAATTAAATCTCACTACAAGAAAATATTTGAAATAAAAAAAAATATTTCTCTACCTCTTTTCCAACTAAATTTTTCTAAATAAATAAAAAACTTTTATTATTATTCTCTTTCTTTTTATTCCGTCCTATATTCCTTACCTTATTCAACTTCATCAACTAATAGTGGCAACCCTACTCTATCCCTTCATTATAAATTCAACATAATTATGCCGATACACTAATAGTATAGTAGTAATTATGCGTTCTGATATTGTTGCTACATTTGCATGGGCACGGGGATTAAGAAAAGTGATTGACCTATACGGTAGCTGATTGTTTAAAAGTGATTGACCTACACTGTAGCTGATTGTTTACTTTATAGAGTATAGTATTTTATTATTGTTAAGTGAAAAAGAAAAAGGAAAAATAGGTTGTTAGGTTATTTAGAGTATAGTTTAGTATTTTATTATAAAGTATAAAGTAGGATAAAAATAGGGGTAGATAGAACTTTAAATGATTGTTTTATTACTAAAAACGAAAATGTAGCAAGTAATATAAAATTGCAAAAAATAAAAAATATAACGGGTATTATGAAACGAAAGAAGTATATTTCAAAACAATTTCAAAGACATTAATGCCATCTCATCCACTCATGACTCACCCCGCATGAGTTGGAACAAAAATATTATGTCTGTCAAATAGACAGTAGTCTAGACATTTTAAAGGCTATAACTAAAATATAAATTATAGGTCCCTAAAAATTTAAAATATATTTTATTATATTTTAATATTTGTAAATTTTTTTATTAATATATTAAAATAATTCTAAATTTTATAATTACATGAAACCAATATTTTTCTAATATTCAGTGCTTCATTTTAAGTATGTCCATCAGTTAATGAAAAATAATAATTGTCATCATTCCGTTAAATCAACTGTAATGATTAGTTTTTCGGATATTTCATGATATACCACTGAGTTTCTTCGAAATTCACCATATACCACATGAAATGTTTTAATTCACCATATACCATTGAGTTTACGTCCGTTAGCAAAGAATACCATTAATGACAATTGCCGTCAGTGTGCCGTCAACACTTCCTTCCTCTAGGGTTCTCTCCATTGAATTCCTCCATTTCCCTCTCTCTCTCCTCATCGAGAAGGTACTAATTTCTTTTTAATTTCTGAATTTATCATCAAGAAAATTAAATTCAAGCTTTAAATTTTACTGGCTCTTCCCTTCTCGTAACGCCATTCACTCTCAGGTATTGGATGATCTTCTTGCTCTTCGTAATGCTGTAGTAAAAGGTCAATTTAAATGGGACATGAAAACTGATTTGTATATTCGTAGTCCTACTGAAAAACCCATCAATGAATTTACCTCTAAGAATAGATTGAAGAAGATTTTGAATTCTAATAAGCCACCTTTTCAAAACCATGTTGTTCAAGAGGTGTTATTGTTGATTCTTGAACCCATTTTTAAGTCTAGATTTTCTTCAAAGTCTCATGCTTTTTGCCTTGGTAGAGATGCTCATACTGTTATTAGGAAAATTAGAAGTAATTTTGCCGGATATCTTTGGTATATAAGAGGTGATTTGAGTGAGATATTGGTGAATGTTGATAAGGGTTTAGTGATTGAACCATATTGGTTCAGATCTTGGTAGCTTTGCGTAAGTGGAAGAATGGACGTGTAGCATATTGTAATTGAACCATGTGCATATGCATCTTCCAAGTCATGTGCACCTTCTAAGCACAATTCAGCACTTGAAGATATCTATGAAGATGTAAACCATGTAATAAATAATAAACATCACAAGCAAGAGCATCCCCACAGAAACCAACATACAGAACAAATTCTGACATCAGAACAACACAACAGCACAATCAGCGAATAGCCCACCTTGCACGACACGTGGAGGCCAAACCGGTGCATCCAGAACTTGAGCTATAGTAGAAATGAAATCTTGGCACATGGACCTAGCCATTAAGGGCCAAGAACCCTATTAATAACTCACACAACGCTCTGAAATCCGTGTGCAAGGTCGTGTAGTCAGCAGCCTTTATACTAGCTTCTGTATCAGCCATGTAAAAGAACTTGTTCAATATCGATGACCAGGCCACCTTGACGGAGCAGTGCAGAAGTGACCGGAGGTCAGGGGAGGAAATCGAGGGTAGAATTGGAATCTCTCCACATGGGCCTTGCTGTCATGGCCCAAGAACCCTCCTCAAAATAACTGAAATTGCACGAAAAATCGAGGTGAAGGTCGAGCATTCAACAGAAGAACACTAACAGAAGAGCTGCTGTATTCTGATTTCTATTTTGATTTTTAATAGGCACGTGTAAACCACGAGGCAATGTGACCGTTATGTTAGTTGCCTAAACATATGATTCTTCCTTGCTTTGATCATGTAAATTAGTCCTATATATAGGATCAGTGATGTATTGTTTAGAGAAGGTTGTGAAGGATAAAAGAGTGTTGAATTTGATTAATTCTACCTTAAGGAATCAGGGAATACTTGTTTGGAGTCTGATGATGCTAGGATGTTAAAGAAAGGGAGGGAGACAAAAAAGAGGAAAAAGGAGAAGAAAGAAGGAAGGTTCTGAATCCAAATGAGGAGAGTTCTCGATGAGGAGAGAGAGAGAGGAAAATGGAGAATTCAATGGAGAGAACCCTAGAGGAAGGAAGTGTTGACGGCAGTTGTCATTAATGGTATTCTGTGCTAACGGACGTAAACTCAATGGTATATGGTGAATTATAACATTTCATGTGGTATATGGTGAATTTCGAAGAAACTCAGTGGTATATCAGGAAATATCTGTTAGTTTTTCTATTCTCAATGCTCTTGAATACTTGGTATTCCTCTTATATTTTTTGGAAAAAAAAAAATAAAGCCCTATAAATCGGGGCCTTGAGACAGCATTTCATGGAGCTCCTCCGACCCTGCAAACAGATTAGGTTAGGTTGTGTTCGAGTTAGAGTCATGTATAAACACGTTAGAAACTCCTGAATTCAAATCTAACTGTTTGTTTAATTGGGTCGAAAATTTCAATCCTAACCTGATCTGCAATAAATCAGGTCGACCTGATTTCGATCCACTTAATCCGTTTATAATTTTTTTTTTACTGTAGGTTTTAACATTGACTACATCTTAATTTTAAGACCCCAGTTTTAAATTCTTCGTCTATAAGTTGTTTGTTTGTATTTTTTATGGAAAATAGGAAGATATTAAAGGAATTAAATTCGGGTTATACTTATTGATTAACTCAGAATTAACTCATTTAATTAAATACGTTATATAGGTTGCTTTCATGTTTAAAATTTTAACCTTAACCTAACCTATTTAGTAAACAGACTACGTCGGGTTGGTCGATTTAATTAATTGAATCAAAAATCACAATACAAACCCAATAATTTCAGATTAGGTTTAAGTCAAGTAGTAGGTTTTGCCGTATCTAAAAATTACATACTATTGTTAAAGGTCTATTTATTTTATATTTTTTCATAATTTTGAAACCTAAACCATTAATTAAATTAAACAAAGAAAGTGTAATAACTAATAATTAAGGCCCTTTAATCTAAGATCCTATAGAATTGATCATTTTAATGGTGAGAAATGTAAAAAGCACTACCATAGTCAAACTCAAGCTAATAAGTATGACGACCCACAGGCCACAGCTTTCGTTATCTTCTTTATGCATCATGTATGCAAAATATGTTGGCTTCACATTTGATGATGATGTCATTATGCATGTATATATAATATTTATAGGTCATACACTCACACATATAACTTTACACGCCCAACATAATAGATATGGTTATGGATAATCCCACTAAGTAGTATATTTCAAATCAGTCATTTTCAACAATGGTCCAAAAAGATGTATAAATTGGATGTTCTGTAAAATGCCAAAGGTGACCTTCTCTTCTATTGTAAAGGGTTTGTAAATTGTAATGTATTCGTATTGTAATAAATCAATTAAACCGGTCAATCAATCAAAAGAACGGAGTATGGGTATGAATTGTCCGTCACCTTTCCTCACCCAAACTCTATTTTCGAGCGGGACATTGGGTATGATAATGATAATGAATCAATTAAAAGTTTAATCTATTGGTTGATTTCCTTTTCCATTGACATATATGAAAGACCTAACATGACAAAATGTTAAGAATTTGAATTTCACAATTTTTATTTTCGGTGGAATATTTAGCGTCAGATATGAGGAAAGTGCATAATGCATCCATATTTTAACCAAATGACTCTTATATTAAGGGGACGTATTAGAATATATATAAGGTCGATCCTGAGACTTGAGATGTCTAAGATGAAACATTAATCATGGGCCTCTAATATTACTAAATATATATAATTATTGGCTCCTAATTATTAAATATTAAAAAATATTTTTATTAATTTTTTGAATTGATCCCTTATAAGACTGATACTGAATAGATATAAAATATTTTGGGATTTTAAGGAAGCCTAAGCTTTTGACGATTTTTCCACACTTTTATAAAGTAAAATTGGTCGACTTTTGTTGTATTTGCTTTAATTTGGTGAGTTGTTATTTGCATCACTTTGGGTTTATCTGATTCGATTTGGAGCCGACCTCAAAAGTTGGATGACTAATATACTTTAAGTAAAGAAAATAATACAATATTGTAGGTATACTTGTACAGATATCTATTCTAACGACTAAAAGCGGCTAAAAATACAACTGCACTTGGCTTTTATTCATTTCATAATCCTCATCTTACCTAAATCTTTTGGATGTAACATATTGGAGATCAACAAAATTGCTATACATATTCATACCCTTTAACAATGTAATTTTTAAATAGACTCAGAAAAATAAAAGACTAGATGCGAATTAATTTTAGAATCTTATTTGAAAAAAAATATATTTACTCTAATTGAAACAAAATTTAATTTTTTTGTAATAATTGAAGATTTTTGTATTATACTATTTATTTTTTGACTTTTCTCTGAATGACTTTTAATTTGCCTAATTAATTAAGAGTTTAGCATTTGATTATTTTAAGAATTTGCTTGTTTTACAAAAAATAAAATAGACCATTATATTGAGGATTAAATGGTTAGGCTAGTTACCATACATAAATAGTGAGCACATTTTTTTAAATTTAACTATTTACGAAGAATAAAGTATAAATTGATCTTTTGATCTCTATTACTATCACATAAAACTTTTGAATAAGTTGTTTAAGTTGGTCAAAGAGTAGGAGTACAACAGTTAGCGTAAATGATGATACTGAGAAGGATCGATTGTAGGTTGATATTATTAAAGGCGGACCTTGAAAATTTTTAATTATAAGGAAGGTTAATTACTTAATCTAAAATCAAATAATTTAAACATGAAGTACTTAATTTTGAGGGACAATTAAAAATTTTGGGAAAATTATCAATGGTACTCCTAATTTTTTACCCTTTATTAATGGTATTTCTAAGTTTTTTCGATTATCAATGGTACCCTCGTGTAATTGAGCGTCTTACAACCGTAACCTTTTCTATTTTTTCAGTCCAAAATCGTCCAAAACTATTAACTTTTTTTCTTTTTCTTTTATTTTTTTGATTTTTTAACTTGAAAAATAAAAGAAAAAAAAGTTAAAAGTTTTGGATGATTTTAGACGAAAACATTTAGAAAAGGTTACAGTTGTAAAATGCTCAATAACACGAGGCTACCATTGATAATCGAAATAACTTAAGGGTATTGTTAATAAAATGTAAAAACTTAGGGGTGTCATTTGATAATTTTTCAAAATTTTAATAAAAAAGAATGATCTTAGTGGGGTGGAGACCAGGTCGGATGAAGCCGAAGTCTGCCACTAGATAACATATTAAATGACCATTTCAACCAAAACCGGAAGTTTTAGTATTTGAAATCGCATTAAATATTTTCATAGTAATATATATATATATATATATATATATATATATATATATATATATATATATATATATTATATAATATATATATATATATATATATATATATATATATATATATATATATATATATATATATATATATATATATATATATGTGTGTGTATGTATGTATATCATCCAAGAAGATTGTTACCAAATAGAACAACAATTCATGAACCGAGATGCCACAATCTTCTCAAATGAAAATGGTTGTGTGCTTTGTGTACACCTTAGAAATTTGAATTAATGCAAAGAACCAAGTGGTAACTTCAAATATTTAACTATAATCAAACTAATAATGACATTGATTTGTACAATACTTATTTTTTAACTACCCTTTAACACTAAGATACCATATTCATGTACTTGCTAAGTGCATAGGAACACTCTTGCATGTTCTAAACTTCATTAGTATACTATTTTTAAGCTTATTCAAAGTGTCATCAACCAAATAACCTGCTTCATTTATTTAAATTTTCAAACTAGTTTTAATGATATCGAGTAGTTGTATAAGTAGCTAGATGCTTTTTTCGTTCTATTATACTTATTACATTTTATGACTTTTATGCAACTTAATACATTATTTTGATTAATTATATCTAGAATTATGATAATATTATGAAAGTATGCGATCAGAAAATTCATACAAGATCGCATTTGACTATATTTTTTCTTAAACATTGATCGTAATCTCAAGGAACCAATAACAAAAAAGTTTAAGATGATGATTAAGGTTTCAAAATATGTTATATACTTTAACATGTCCCCTCACACGAGCGCCCTTTGAGCTAGAAATGTGAATGCAAAACATGCCCTCTTGTATATTCCACTTTTAAGTAAGGAGTGGTTAACAGTCGAATCTGTAACCTCTGGCACGTTGACTCTGATACCATGTTAAGGAAGTAATTCAACCAAAAGCCTTAGTTAGTGGTTAAGACTCCACAAGATATATTTAATAATCTAACACATAATACATAAAATAAGATTAAATGATTAAAAGTATCAAATATCTTAATGCAGTAAGCATTTCAGAGTATAAGTATTATTTAATCATAGTATATATAGTATAGAAGAGATGATTTCTCGTGGACCTTGATACAATGGTAATAAAATAATAAGCCTAATTTAATATTTTTTTAAAGCATTGAATTTGGCCGGCTATTAAGAGAAGACATGAAGCTAAACCCTAATGAAAGGGATGTTCTAATTGCCTTTAAACGCTACCAATTAATTATAACATTATTATATATGTTTTTTGATAAAGTTGTTTGAAAAAGGTCTATGAGTAATCATATTGGTATTCGATTGGTTCTTAGTAATCCAATTTTGAGTTTCTATTATTTGTTATATACTTCCTCCGTTCCATAATACTTGCTACATTTTCTATTTTTGACAATTTCATATTACTTGCTACATTTCCGTTTTTAGTAATAAAACAATCATTTAAAGTTCTATCTACCCCTATTTTTATCCTACTCTATACTCTATAATAAAATATATACTATACTCTATAAAGTAACCTAACAACCTATTTTTCCTTATTCTTTTTCAATTAACAATAATAAAATACTATACTCTATAAAGTAAACAATCAGCTACATTGTAGGTCAATCACTTTTCTTAATTCCCGATGCCCATGCAAATGTAGCAACAATTATGGAACGGAGGAAGTATGTTGTTAGTTTGTATTGGAGCGATTATACATTCTATTTATATATTTATACATTTGATGTTCATATAAAATGATTTTTTTTAACTTTATCTGTTCCATATTAGTAGCAACATTATAATATATAATTTGTAATTAATTTTTAATCTTTAAGTTAAAATATAGTCAAGTGAGATTATTTTTTATTCGTCTTACTGCAAAAATTATTAATATCAAATTTTTATAATTTTTTATTATAAGTAATTAGAAATATTAAGAATTGAATTAATATATTGGACTACATAAAAAAACAAAAGTTACACTTATTTTTTAATATAGAAAATATAAAAAATATTTAAAATTTTACTCAACAAGAGAAGGACAATAATTTTCCACACTAGTAAGCAAAAGTTCAAAAAAAATAGTTTGGTTTTGACTTATTGACTTATTTTCCTTTAATAAATAACCAGCATCAGTATTTAAGTTTGCTAAATCCACTGATTTAACTAGTTAAAGCTAACAAAATAATTAATATTTTCAAATGATCAAACAAATAAATTAAAAAGGCAACAAACATTTACTAAACATCATCTTAAATATAAATCACAAATTCTTGTGAGAGACCGTCTTTTTGAGAGATCATCCCCAATTAGGCCGACCTATTATTTATTTTTTAAAATATTATAAGTAGGTACTCCTATTAAGAATTATGTAAGTATGACATTAAAAATATTAAAAATAGGCATTAAAAATACGATAAATAAGTATTATGATAATATAAATAGACATTTAAAATACAATATAAATATTAATTTTAAATAAGTTGGACTTAAGATACGTCTTTCAAAAAAAATATTTGTTGTGACGAGTTGGTAAAACAACTAGTAGGCACAAACAACGGGCGCAAGTGAAGTCACGCGAATCGAACCAAACGCCGCGCAATTCCCACGGTATATTTTATTCTCTCTCCTACTCCACGTCATCCTCACACACACTCCACTATAACATCCAACTGGCAATCATAAAAAAAATGTGTGGCCCCGCACATAACGCTAAAAACCTTATCTTCCCTATACTTTTTCTCTTTACCCTAATTTCTATATATATCTCCTCTCCAAACTCACTCTTCACCGACACATAATCATACACTTTCCTGTCTACTCATTCCTTGATTCAAAGCAAATTGCTTTTCTTATTCTGTTTTTCTCTCATCAATGAAGTTCGACAAGAAATATTCATCACTGTCTTTGAAGAACAAGTTGAAATTACTTTGTGCTTCTTGCTGTAGTTTCTCAGATTCTGAGGAAGATGATGATAAGATGAAACTAGAACATTCGGAAAAGAATCAGAGTTTATTGTCTTGGCTGAAATCTGAACTTCCTGATGTTAAGGATCTTTGCGCTAATATTTTTTCTGGAAAACATGGAAGAAATCGTCGATCTAACTCGGTTGAGTTTAGGTATGACCCGCTGAGTTACGCTCTTAATTTTGAAGATGATGACTCGCATCTTGATGAATATCCTATTCGGAATTTCTCCTCTAGGCTTCCTCCTTCGCCCGTGAAAGAATCGAAAAACGGCGTCGTTTCTGATCGGAGTTGACGAATTCAATTGAATCGTTGTTTTTTGCGAAAATGTAGATTTCATTTGAGAGTTTTTCATCTCGATTGATATGAAATAGATTTTTAGGAATATATAGAAGCAATGAAACTATTAAGGTGAACATTTGTAAATTATATTTGAAGTACTATTACTAATGTGTATATAATTTCAATTGTGCGTATATCCAAGCCAAGTTTGGATTTGAATTAAGTTTAATTTGATCTCTTATTTTGCAATTCATTTCCTTCTCAATAATTCTTGCTCATTATGTAGCGTTGATTTTTAGGAGTAAAATTATTCCTTCAATTGGAAACTTGAATCACAATAGAAGCTAATTAAGTTGTACTAACGTTGCATTAATGCTATTGAATACTTAAAATAATTTATTTCAAAAATCCAATAATTGACATTATGTTTAAGGTTGTCAAGTTGTCAATAAGGTATGAGTCATCTTGATTAGAACTTGGTACTTGGTTGATAGTAGTACTTTTGACGCCCCTTCAAAATCCCATCCAGCCATTTTAAATCTTGTAGTTGGAGTTTATGTCATTAATAAAGTAAATACTCCAAAATTGAAATTGAGTTGGAGAATAAAATAAAAAGCAAGTGGATTATAAAAATGAGTGGTTAAGTTGGAGAAATAAAAATAAGTTTGTGGACGAGATTTAAAGAAAGTGAGGTCTTTGCCAAAAAAAAAAAAAGAGTGCAAAATAAATGGAACAAACTAAAATAAAAAGAAGTGCAAATTAAAAGATAAATTTTATTTTCTCAATCTATAGAATGAAATCAGAAATAATTACTAACGATTAAGACAGCATTCAACAGAAATTGGTTATACTAATTTGGATGTTTACTCAATAAACCAATTGTTATCAAGTGTCTATATCCTCAATATAAGTATAAGTACAATATAAATAAACTTCTTTGTGAAAATGTACGAAATATTTTAATTTTTAATTATTACAATTAGTTATTTCAAATAAACCAAATTGATATTATATTTAATTATAAATCAATAATAAAGAATATTTTCATATTTATCATGAAGATTAAAATCTTGCTTAGAAGCATCATTGAAAATACATTATTTGCTAATTTATTAAATATTTGGCCTTATATTTATTTCATTTCAATATATTTGTTACACTTTGCTTATTTAACTGTTTTAAATGACTAGTTATATTATTATTTTTGACAAACATTAATTACATAAATATCTATTTTACATTCATATTTCTAATGTATTTTTTTTCATGAATGAGGTTGCAATAGTTTTTCCTCACAAAAATTTTCATTCTCAATTCTTTGTACAAAACTCTAATGTAACCCACTAAGAATAGAGGAAGTATGTGAATGTCAAATATAATTCTCCATTCATCCTTTTGAGCGATTGCTATCTTAGTTCGTCCAACTTAGATTGTAAATTCGATCTCATCTGTAATATCTCACTATAAACTACTTTATATATTCTACTTAATTTGCTTCATATAAAATTAATGACCCCACCCATCTATTCTCTTTGTTTCTTTTCAAAGGTCTCATTTGCTTTTGAGTTACTATTTATTAATCATTCTTAATTTATATTTTATTTTTAATCCATACGTTAAAACATAGTCATATCAAATCTTATTTGATTCTTTTCAACATAAAATTTATTAATATCTAGTTTTTATAATTTTTAATTATACAGATTTGTCACTAATAAGTAATAGGTATTAAATTAATATATTGATAAACATACAAAAAATAAATAGCATATTTAAAATGAAAGAGAAAGAGTACAATTGCTCCACAAAATGTCCCATTAATTCATGGTGTGGACCGGTTCCAAAAAGGAGCACGTAGTAGTAAGTAATTTCCAAATTGTTACAAATGAAAAATTTTTAATCAATTACCGTGAAAATAAAGATAATAATAAAATAAATAAAATTAAAAAAGATAAATTTAAATAACAAAACTTTCATTCTATTAAATCTTATCATATAATAATAATTTATTAACTTTATGAATAACCGTCCGCAGTGCAAGCAATCAACAGTCATATAAAAGTCATATGTTCACATGTGAAAGGAAAAGTTAACCATTTTATAACTGATTTTAACCATAAAAAATGAACACTGACACACAGTCACGTAGTTGTAGGAATAGATCGCAAAAGCACTGCCATTGGATTTGTTTATAAACTCGAGAAGACTTTGACTCGCTTTAAACATGACTAATTAGAGTAGCCCTCTACTATACTCACACCCATCATAACTCAATTACAAATATTTTATATTTTTATCTATTCTATAAAAATTGCCAAGACAAATTAACAAATTATTATAACATTAACAAATTAATAAATTATTTTTATGTGGTAGGATTTAATAGAACGGGAGTTTTGTGATTTTAATTTATCATTTTTAATTTTATTTATTTTATTATTATTTTTTTTGTCTTTTTATGATGATTTACAAATCACGATTATTGATTAGAATTATTGAAAATTGCTTTATTGATAATAGTAGAAAAATTATGAAAATTGAATGTAAAAAATTATTTTATGAAAATTTATTAGAAAATAAATATATGGATGAAAATTAAAGTAAGAAATATATTTGTTATCATCATCATCATCATCCTACCTAGTGTATTCCGCTCATAGAAAAACTATGGACATGGTCTAGGGAGGGAAGAACGGCGGTAACTCATACCTATAAAGGAGAGCGCGGCCAAAGGAGTCCCCCAGCTCGAGAACGATAAAAAGATGTAACTGCACGAGAAAGATAAATTAAATGCCTATAAATAAAATAGATAAGTAGAATCAACTACAAAATAAAAGAAAACAAAAACTAATAATAAAAGAAACGAGAGAAGTAAGAGGGTAAGAACACCAAAAGGTAATCTAAGAGAACACCAAAACAAATATATTTCGTTATGACCAAAACAAAATAAGACAAATTTAATAAAAAAGACTAAAATAAAAAGTGGATAAATTTTATGAAACAAATAGGGTAAGGTTATCAATTTGAAAATTGTAACTAAAACATGTGATTGCTTTTGATTAATTATCCGTGTAATATTTAACCATCAATTAGAAATATTAGTTATAAGGTCTCATTTTTTCCAGAGGAGCCGTATGAGGCGGAAGCTTCACGTACGATTTTGAAGCCGAGCCTTTCCAGCATTGGGGCTTAGGGACTGATATGATGATTGGTTTAGGTAGGGCGGCCGGCCTACTATAGGCACCTATGGATTAGTGTGTGAGATCGCGATCCACAAACTAAGGCATGGGACTCACCCTTTACTAGGGAATGAAAAAGGGAAAGATAACATGTCATAAGAGCGAGGTGAGCAAGAAGCACCACTGCGAGAGGGACGCCTCACGAGCCGGGCTTATAGAGATGAGGCCTTTTGGCGAATTTCAATTATTATTATTTTAGTGTCTTTCTTATCTTATTTTTAGATAGTTCACACTAATAATGACATATATAATATATTTGATCTCAAGAATCTATATCATGTTAATAATATTTTTTATTATATTTTATTATTTTACTTTTCATTTTCTCATATAAAGTTTATAAATTACTCAAACATGAATTGTAGTGTGTTAATGAAGTAGTAGCTTTCTTGAACAAAGACAAATAAGTGTGCTTTCATCAAAATTTTACAAAAAGAAAATATTATAAACCGAACAAACATTTTTAATCTACTTAGTTTAGAAATGTGTACAATTAGAAATAATTAAAGGAAGTAATTGATGTGTTATAAATATTTTTTATTAAAAGTTATTTTTAAATAACAATGGTCGAAAATAAATATATAAATAATAATAATAAAAAGTCAATGAAAATATATTATTTTGGACAAACTAAATGAAATATAGAATAAGTTTATTAGAATAGCAACCAACTAGTATATAAATTCGTGTAATGCACGAAATTTGTTAATATAAAAATATCAATAACTAAAATTTTTAAAGAAAAGATGCAATTATATAGTGAACATGATTTGAATGTCTCACAATCACATTTTAACCTGTAAAAATGCTTTTATTTCAAAACGTTATAAAATCGTCATTTGTAATTTTCTTGTTCTTTTATAGCATTGCATAATTATATGATTTGATCTAATATAAACTTTTTGAAAACTTACAATTACATTTGAACCTGTAAAAATGCTCAATTTGGCAAAAACTCTATAAATCGCAATATGAAAATTTTCAGTTCTTTTATAGTATTGTATGATTGAAATCAATTAATGTTTTTTAAATATGGTAATTAATTTAGTTTTTTTTTTCTTTTAGAAATTAACAACTTGCTTAAGTATATGTCATGTAGATGGCATTCAACCAATAGAAAGTTTTCAATTGTCAAAGTTTCTCTTAAATTATCACTTGTCTTTACATATATCATCTATAATAGATAATATGATTGCTATAATAAATTATATAAATACTTTACCTAATTTAGCTCTAATTTTAAAAAAAAACCAAAATCTAAATTAGGTAAATATTATCCTGTAATTAACTATCATCCACTAAAATAATTCAAACTTTATTTATATTGGTGATAACAATTGAGCCTCTAACACAAGAATTAAAAAAAAATCTCAATCACTAAATTAAAACAGACACAGAATTGTCACACTATAGTCTTATAGAATAACCTACGAAATGAAAGATTTACATCACACAATCTATTGAATATAGTCTTGATTGTGATGAAGTTTATTTGATAGTATTGTTCCATATATATACTTCCATATACTTAGGCGTATAAGCTCATAAATTAAAATGGGCTTTTAATATTGGGCCTGATCCACTTTAGTTTGCTAATTGAAGATTTGCGCATATGCATGAGTTTATTAAGACCATCTCATTATGATATGGTTTAATATGTAATGGTTAAACATTTAATTAAAAAAATAGTTTGCCATTTACATAATTGTTTATTTAAACAAGATATTAATTGTGCTTCTTGTATGGACCCGTCTCATGGTGAGATGGTCTTATACAAAACGTGTTATTAAAATTGGGCTGCTTGTTTAAGATCGTTTCACCGAAAAACTATTTCACACAAGAGTTACTCAAGACAGTAAATACACATTGAACAAATCCAATACATATGGAATAACCATGAGACCGTCATATTTAAGAATTTGTGAATTTCCCTTGTGGTAACCATTAGTATTTAATTTATTGGTAACTTTGTATCAATCAACCCTTAATAAAAAAATTAACCACTCCTAATCCTATTTTAATACCTTGTACTATGGTAGCTTTGAATAACGTATGGCTAAATGGCAGCCCAAGTTGGATAGCAGATGTTAGATTTTTCATTTGAATCCTCAACACTATCACCTTCCTTTTAAATAAAAAATACCTCACACTATTCATTTTACTTATATAATGAATTGTTCTTGTAAGAAACCGTTTTTAAAAAATTGGCATATCGGCGAGAAATATGATACTCCTCCTAATTTTATGAAACAGAAAAGTATTGTAAATAAAGTTGTTAAAATCGAATTTTACTTGAAATTATCTAGACCTGTAAAATCGAATCGGTAGAATCAAATCATAGAATCATAAGATTCTACAATAAACTTAGATTTGCTATCTAGTCATATTTATTCACCTCAAAAGTTTAAGTTTATTAATTAAAGTTTCATTCACTTCATTTTTTATTGATGAAATAGAAAAATATTTAATAGTTAGTTTAAATTTTCATACCTAGATGAAGAAATTTATTTTTTTTAAATTACGATAATGGATCGTTAAATTGTAAGAAAAATTGGTACATAAGAAAAATTTATAAAATTAAAAATAAATGTGTAGAATCGAATCGTAAAATCGTAAAATCGTGTTATGATTCTACCTCTAAAAATTTTATATTAATTAAATACGTAATTCTACCAACTTACGATTCTACCTACAATTCGAATCGCTCGCTTATTTTTAGATCGTAAAATCATAGATCAGAACCTTGATTTTAATAACCATGATCATAAATAATATACACAACTAGTAGCTTAGCCAGTAATGAATTTTCACTAACAAAGCAAAAAACTATGAGAGAACAATATTTAGTAAAAGGAAAAATTAACAGCTTAATCTGTACATTCACACCTTCATAAGTATTCTAATACAAATACTATATATAAAAGAAAAGGTTACAAAATTATAGAATGGCCAAAAGTAGGAACTCCTACAGCATTTTATCTAAGATTTATAAACTACATATTCCTTTCATTCTGCATATCTTCCTACCGTTTCGAACAACTGTGTGGATAAGTCGATATATGAGTCGGACCATTAATCATTCACCCTTTACTTAGCCGATGCATCTTATATGGCACCGAAGGAATCCTTTCGACACTTTGTTAGCAGAGTTTTGCCACTTGAGCCTCTCGAATCAAATGAAATTCCATATTCAATGCCACAGTATCAGAACTATGTCAAAAGATGTTCTTCATCTACACAAAACGATTTGCTGCTATATTCTACCTATTTTGTTTGCACATTTCTGGTATTAGGTTGAGTAAAAGCCAAAGAAAGATGATAATGGAGTACGGGAATTATAAAGAAGTCCAGATACCTTTTACGTTTACTCTTTGATGCAGTAGAACTTGATGGGTTACTATGCCAATTTCTCTTCCTCTGATTAATGAACCAATTGTTGATCTGCTTTAGCTGCAAGCCGGTCTCCTGTACTAATCTTGCTTTGTCTTCCTCCTGCAAATGTAATCACCATGAATAATTCCGCTCTGTGCGATGGAAATAAATGCCTTCTGGTAACATAGTCCAGCTAATAACTCCAAGCATCTCATTTCCTCATCATAATCATATAAACTGTTGGAGCTAAAATTATTCGAATCTCTATATATAAACAGAGGTCTTAGAGACCAAATGCTTCATGAACCTACTAGGCAATATATGTGTTACATACAAGATGGTTTATTTGAACAGAAAGATCTGAAACGAACGGTAAGTGAGGGGTTTAATTTCCTGTATTTGGACAAGGGACGACATAAGGAAAGGTTAGAGAATTAGACTATCCAAATTTTCTTCCCTATTCAATAAACCAAATTCTTCCACAGTAGGAATGATTTTAAACAAAATGACAACTTCACAACATTACTACCCAATTTGTAAAGTTTTGACAAACAACTTTGCTGTTCCATTAAGATGACATTTTGTTTGCTACAGCAATGCCAAAGCCTTTAATACCAAAATAATGGGGTTGACTACATGAGCCAATAGAGCAGTTCTAGTGGTGGTCCACTGGTGATGCACACAATGCTTCTAAGAACTCCAGCACAGCAATGCCATTAACTGTTAGCATAAGAAACACTGCAGATCACAAAACTTCAAAAGCCAGATAACTTACTGTTGGGTATGGCCACTTGGAATGTGATTGCCACCAAGCCTTTAAGACAGAGGTAGTGTCACCAGGTAGTTTCCCTGCCCTTCTCTTGCGCAAGATTTCTTCCCTTATATCCACAATTTTGTCTTTGTATCCCTTTTTAAGAAAGAAAAAGAAAAAAATCAATAGAATGCACACGAAATGTCTTCTTTCTCACCCTATGCGACTGTGTGCAACTATTTGGGCTTAACCTGTTTTAGCTCATGCTTTAGCTCTTGTCTCACACGCTCCATCAGAGACCGCTCACTCTCTGTTGGGATAAGCGGTCCAAATCCCATAGTGTCTGAACTATCCAACCCTCCATCAAACAAGTTACTATCGCTGTCTATGGGATCATCCTCATCATCAGACATAGTTGCTCCTGTGCCTTCACCAGGAGAGACCCCTGAACACATAAAGTAGCAAGTGCCCGCATCAGTACGTTATCCCTAGGAACTCAACAAACTGAATAGGAACCTTTTTCCTTGTTTTACATGAAATGACATATAGCAGGTTAAGGACTTGAGGATATTTCAAGGATCAAAAGATGACACAATTGTAAAATTATCAGATTGTATTGCTTTTGTGGGTAACGAAACTTATGAAATTGCGGAGCTTCAGTTAAGTCCTAATTTCTTGTTACATGTATAATATTGGGGGCAATGATTCATCCCGAAAGTAATCTAAAAAGAGAATGAGAAAGAAAAGGACTGTATAAGAAATTTGTATACAGGTTCAAATTCCACTGATCTATGTTGCTTGGACTTTTTAGTCCTTACAATACTTCAAGATCTCGTATTGAATCCCTCAAAATACTGTAGGTATAGACACTTCCTTTTCCACCACAATTGTTTGTTTTATCAGGTTTGACATCAGGACGTGTACTTTTGTCTGAGACAAGTACCACAGTCAGCAACACAGCGTAGCATAGTCACAGATTGAAGTGACCAACCAGAGATCCAGACTGGACTAACACACATTATACCGGTTGGTCGTCCTGAGATCAATTTCAAGCTAGAATCAATCTGCTTGCTTGCACCAATGCAGAAATTTTAAGGTGAACGGAAAAAGCTATATGCACCTGTCAAGCTTTGAAGGGATTGTTCAATTTCCCAGCACGCCATCACAGCTTCCATTGCATGGACACGAACATGTTGTTGTAGTTGTTCTTTAAAAGAACACAGCAACAGAACATAATGGGTCTGCATCATCAACCATGAAAACAGTAAGATAAAGGCTATCAAAACACCTATGCAATTCCAAGCTGTTTTTTATGCATAAAGAAACGGTACGATATCACAAAAACCACAATAACATCATTCAGCCTCTAATGTAATAAGCAATGGCACTTCAATCACAGTAAAAAGTTAGCCGAATCATTTAAAGGAAGAAAAAAAATGTAGCGCAACAACAACGATGCTAAAATCTTAGACTCTTAGTCCCAAACGATCGAGGTAAAAAAACCTTAATACACAGTTCTTTGCTATCTGTTGCAGCGCTATGCTCTGCCAGCTGAACTAGTTACCAATGTTGAATATATTTCCATATTCAAATAGCTCAAGGTTAAAAATTGCGCATACATCTTACGATTAAATATCAAAATGTACAGGGATTCTGAAATCAAAAACTAACATGTGAAAAACAACTATTTGACGAAAGTTTTTTTTGATAATTAGCTATTCGACCAATGTTATATACTTGTTAGTTTAACCAAAGGAGCCTGACATGAAAAAAGTTTCATGCCTCCACCATGACATGTTTCCCACCGAAACAAAAAACTAAGATCACTTTCACATTTTCCTCAGCATTATAATGATCAAAATAAATTCCTTTTAACAGTCCAGTGAAATTTCTGTCCAAGTTACTAGTAGTAGCATTGAATCCATCCCTAATTCCACTCAAATTCTCTTATTGGCCAAAACAAATGAAGATTGATGAAGCAAACCCCACAAAATATCATATCTTGAACAAAACAATCATTATACTACTCAGTACTCACGGCCACTTCAATAAGCGGTACTAAATTCTGAGTGCCACAAACATGAACAAAGATCATTGATGTTGAAGTTTAGCAATTCAGAACCCAACTTATATTCAAGTCTCTCCCACCATCACTTTCACCATAGTTAGATTGCTCAGTGCAAACCAGATACTACATCTTTTGAGCAACTAATTGTAAACAAATAAAATAAAAAAGAGCTAAAGTTTCATTTCAAGTCATAGGCAACCTAAAAATATTTCACTAATTCTCCAGCTTTTGGTTCCAGAAAATATAAAGTTCCAGACATTTTGTGGTTTTTAAGAATGGAAATTCAAATGAGATTAAGAAGCTTTTGATTTGAGACACACAAATTACAAACACACTAAAATTTGAGATTTGAGACATTAAAAAATATAAGGCAAAATCAATCTGCTTATTCTCTAAATAGAAAAAGTGATATTAGAAGAATCTTTGTATCTACTTATTTTTCTTCCAAAAGGCTGAAACAACAGAACAACCATTGGTAAGAGGTAAAAAACAAATGCAAAACGCTAGATTAGCTATAGAAAAATGCCAAAAAGAAACCCAACCTTCTTCCCTCTTAATATTGAATTCCATAAACCCACCTCCCATAATACTACCTTTTTTAAAAGATGTTCATGTTTGTTTCACCAAATTAACATGCCACGCCCTAACACCCCTTAACTATTACCCCCACCAAATAAAAAGACCAAATAAATGCCTGAAAACCCTTTATCTACCGCATTTCATAAAATCACCGTCCATGTCGTTACACCGTGTTAGTCCCAAGATCGGATCCCACCCAACCAATCATAAAATGTTAAATATGATTGGGGGCATTTGTTAAAAATTCATCGCAACTCAGTTTTACATAGGTCCAAGCGTATGTAATCTGATTTGGTGACAAACCAAATTCACTTTAGAAAAACACTATATTATTAAAATAATTAATTTTACAAAAAATTAATCTTTGTTTAACAATTTTAAAATGTTCAATGTCATTCTTACGATCAAATGTCTATTTAATTTTTACGAACTTTAAAAATATTTTTATTTATACGTGATTAAAAGTTATAAAAAAAAAGTTGATTTTAATTAAACCCATACAGCACATTAAACAATTAAAGTCAAGCATGACTCGGTCTAAAACCCTGATTCTTAGTAGTACTCAATACTCATCTCTTAAGAATTTAATAGAAATAACCTAACAATCAAACCAAACACCACCACTCCTATCTAAATTAGATTATAAAAATAAATAATCATTCATCACTCATCAATCGTCATTATCTTATCTAAAACTCTTTAAGCCTACCCTAATCATTCAAAATTCAGTCTGAACCAAAATTAATCAAAAACTATATAAGTGAGAAAGAAACAAACAAAAATTAAAATCATATACCATGAATTGGTACAATTCTTTATCATCACCAACCAAAGCATGACCATTTCCAAGCGCAGAATATTTCGCAACAACATTCTGCGATAGCGCAAGTTGCGCATCAATTCTCGGCAATTGATCCACCGGAGTCGCAATCCGTAAACATGCTACATGCGCCGACAATAACTGTTCGTAAAGCGGATGAGCTAATATCTCCGCTTTAAACTTCGCATTTTGCCAATTCACTTGCTGTTGTTGTTGTTCACTTCCTCCGCCAGAATCTCCAGCACCAGTAGAAGTCTCACCATCGCCGATCTCCGGCTTACCGGAATCCTCATTGTGAGTCAACTCACCTGGTTGAGACGGAATCGATGACATACCAGCAGAGTCTTCAACCGAGTGAAGGTTCAAGAAGTTACCGGCTCCACCGGCGACGGCTGATGAGTTAAGAAGAGCCGATGTTAGCCAATTTGGTTGGTGATGATGATTTGACGACGTTGTATGATCTCCACCAAATTGTGCCGCCATTTCTGCTTGTGAAAGATGGTGATTATGATGAAACGCCATTTTCAACTTTTTTTGAAGAAAAATTTACAGAGTATGAAAGGAGGGAAAGATTATACTTCTACTATATACGACGGTTCATCAAAATATGTACTACTTCATATTATACTTTTATATATATATATATATACATACATATATATATATATATATATTAGAAAAATAATTACATGATTTTTATTTATTTTTATTTTTGGAAAGAGAAAATTGGACAGAAATTTGTAAGAGAAAAAAGGGTGATAAAATTAGGGGGAAGATTATATAGAGAGTGTTTTTTGGTTTTTATTTAGAAGAGGAGGAGGAGAAGAATAATAAGCCGCCGAAATTAAATTAGATTTTTATTTTTTTGAGGGGGGACCATGATAATTTGGAAAATTAATGATCGTTGGATTTGGGGAGTGATCCAATGGTAATAGATGGGACAGCGTGGATAGATTATCGTATCCATTTTTTTTGATATATTTTATTTTATTTTTGGACAGATTTTAAATTTTAATTGTTGTTCGAACTTATTTTTTATCTTTTTGAAAATTGAAAATTTTTATTAATAAAAAATCCCTAAGAAGAGAGTAGAGACCAATTATATTAAAGGAACATCAAATGTACCTCTCTAGCATAGAAAAAAGTCATTGAAGAAACATACTACGATATAGTACGCCCTTAAAACATCAAGACCAAACCTAAAGGAATAGTACAAAACGCCAAGACCAAAGAGGTTAAACTTTCTATTTACTCTCATTTAGTATTATTTTTTATTTTTAAAAAATTATCTATCATTTTTTTAATTTTATTTATATATTTTAAATTCACAAAATTTTTTTCTTCATTTATTATTAATATAATTTTAACTAGTAATTTATTTTTTTTAGAGAAAAAAACATGAAACGCAACTTCATGTTTGGACAAATAAAAGTATTTAAAAGTTATAAAGGAAAGAAAAATAAAGATTATCATATTTTTTTAAAATTTGCTACATAAATTTATTTTGGTCTTTATAAATATGGATGATGACTTTGGCATTTTGGACAAATAAAAGTATGTAGGACTAGGCATATTTAGAGAAGGAAAAAAAGTAAAGGGTGTTAATACCTCTATCTCGAGATGGTTTGCCCTTTGTAAATTTTATGAGTGTGTATATCTCGTATTTTCTCCATCATATATTGACATTGATATATAACAATAAGTTTAGTTTAATTTAATGAGAATTAAAATAAATATAAGGATGAAATTTTGTTAAGTATAAAATGACAAGAGTATTGGGGAAATTTTATAACATCATTGTCCATGCCTAAACATACACTTCATTTACTACGTACTAAGTAAGTCACTATCCACTGACACTATTATTTGAAATTTGCTAAAGGAAAAAGTGTCAAAAAATACCTAATAAAAATTTTTTTTTCAAAAAAGTACCTAATAAAATTTTTTTCCAAAACATACCTAATAAAAAATTTTCTTTTTAAAAGAGTAACAAGTAACGGTTGGGGTTAAGTTTTACGTTATCTTTTTTGCCCATCTTTAAAAAGAGTACCTAATAAAATTTATTTTATCAAAATAGTACCTAATAAAGTCTTCTTGTAAAGGCCAAGCCCTACACAGTCCCACACTTGTTTTGCTTGAAGTCTCTTTCAACAAAATTCTTGTTCTTCATCTTTCCATCTCTACCCTCATCAAACTCAGGCTTTCACTTGTTTTTTGTAGGTCTTCCTGGCATATTACTAAAAGGTGGAGGAAGAGGCTTATTCAATTGAGAAGTTGGCCAATGCTTGTGACCAGGCATTCCATGAAATGTTGGAGCATAGGTTTTTGCATGTTGGGAATAACAATGTTCTAAGAGTTATATATGATGTTGTGTTTGTATTGAATAATTATGTTGTGTTCTTGATACTCTTTTAAAAACAAAAAAATTTTATTAGGTATTTTGTTGAAAAGAAAAATTTTATTAGGTGTTTTTTAAAGATGGGCAAAAAAGATAATGGAAAACTTAACCCCAGTCGTTACTTGGTATTCTTTTGAAAAGAAAATTTTTTATTAGGTATGTTTTGGAAAAAAAAAATTTATAACGTACTTTTTTGAAATTTTTTTTTATTAGGTTCTTTTTGACATTTTTCCCTTTGCTAAAATACCAATTTTCTTAAAGCTAGGATCTGTTTCACGATTCACATCATGTGAGTATTTTTATTTTTATTTTCATTGTTTTAAACTTTTTAAGTTTAACTTACTTAAAGTTCTTAATTAATTATCAAAGATCAAATTTATATAATTTTACTTTTATCAATGTTGAAAACTCTATAGCTTTATGTAGTCTCTTCAAAACGTACATTGATCTGGTCACCATCATGTGTTGAGGGCCTGTCGGTGTTGGTCGTTCTCTTGTTTTCAATTGTCTTAGATTGGTGTGATGATTGGGTTGTCTCCTCTTGGTTGATTATCAGGCGGCGTCAATTGGTGTTCTGACGATAATAGGTCCTCAGAGAGTCTGGCGACTGATGCTTTCATTTCTTGTACTAGTTCTAGGGTTAGTTGTCTAGGTCTTTGGTAGGCCATTATTGTTTGAGCATTTTGATCTATTTTGTTGGGGGTCGTCTAGTGACACTCCCTAGGTGTATTGATCTTTGTGTTTTTGGCATTTTAGGTGTTATGGTTAGTCGGCCTGTGACTCAGCATCTGGTATATGACCTCTTCGATGAGGCGTTTTCATATCATATTTTTTAGGTTTGGTCTTGGTATTAATAAAGTTTTGTAATTAGAATAGTAGAAACATAACAAATAAAGGTTAAATGAATCCAAATACAACAAATATCTTGAAAAGTACCTAGTTTATATTATTGATGATTCCAAGCTTAAAATTGATTGATCTTTCTCATGACTTGGCATCATTAGAATAACAAGATACGATTTTGGTGCGCTTCCAAGTAAAAGATAATAGAGAAAGATGATCAACAATATCCTACTAATTTATAATTAATTAATCTAATTTTATAAAGATCACTTAATAAAGTCATTTGGACCCTTCTTTTTGGAGGTTTAGCATGGATTGAACCACATCACGTCACATCATAAGTCTTTTAAGCAAAAATGTGTCTCTAGAATTTGGTACTAGCACAAACTTTGAGCAAATAAAAAAGATATAAAATAATAGGTATGAAATGTGATTTATGAAAAAGAAAAAAAATGTGTATATAAAATAAATAAAATTAAATTTAAGGATTAAAATTAAGGTAAAAGTGAGATTTTGGTATCAGATTTTATAGGCGGACCAAAACAGAAAAGATAGTAAAAGTTGTTGTATCAATTAAGGAAGTATATTTAAATTGATATAATAAATTTTTTTATTCATCTTATAAACAAATTTAATTATTTTTTCTTCTGATTTTCAGGGATTCTATAAAAATAGGATCTCTAAATAAAAAAAATGTATTTAACTTTCTAAATAATTAGAATTTGAGATATTAAAAGCCAATTAACGAAGTTTTTCTTGTTGTTTAAACAATAATAATGAATAAACTAAAAAAATTAATTGCCAAGCACTAATTGACTTGATATTTCCAACTTATCAAAACCAACAAATAGCTTTAGTTTACATCTCTAGCTAATTAAACTCATTTGTCAAACATAATATTATAAGTATATATTTTCTTTCATTATACATGTTACATTTGACTTTTCATACGATTTAATGTGTTATTTTAATCATAAAAAGTTAATACTTCTTTTGAAAGTATACGATTAAACGATTCAAATAAGATCTCACTTGATTATATTTTTCTTATACATGTTACTTTTGACTTTTTACGTAATTTAATGTGTTATTTTGTTTATTTATATGTTGAATTATACACATATAAAAATTATAAAAGTATGCGATTAGACGATTCAAACAAGATTTCACTTTATTATATTTTTACTTATAAATTAGCTATAATATTAAAATAAACTTAATTGATAAATAGTGCCTATAACCATAATGTAGCAAATATTTCGGAAGCAAAGAAGTATAACGTAGTTTGAAACGGAGGACAAGTAGTCGAAAGTTCGAGTAAGTTGCAGATTAAAACAATAGTAATAGTATGAGTCCTGTGTAGTACTCCAAAGGGGGCATGCAGCATGCTTATGACTGTACGTAGGTCAGCTCTAGGCCTACCTAGCTAGCCACTGACCGAATTCTGAGAGAAGTGCCCGGCTTTGCTTTTCCTATGTCCGCCGCCGGCCAAATTTATGGGCCTCTGTCCCTTCCTCTGCCATCTCTGGCGACTGGTTTAAATCCGGCCTACCACTTTTCCTCCTTCCTCATAATCTCCGTTACATTTGGCTTTTGATTATGTTCATTATATTAGACTATATAATGTATTATGAGGTCTTAAATCAAGAACTTAATTTTTTGATAGAATTGATTTTTTGGTATGGTATCAGAAGCTAGTGTGATAATAGGTCATGGGTTCAAATCTCGACTATCCCTTATTTAAAGTGAAATATTCAGCGTCAAATATGAGAAGGGTCTGTGTTGTATTTACACTTCTAACACAATGGACTCTCGTGTGAAGGGGGCCAAGGAGCATGTTAGAGTATATAGTTGACTTAAATACGTGGGAGGTTTTTTTTGAGTTAAATGGTGTTTTCTCACTTGTATTGTTGTACATACATGGATTTTATGGAATCTATCAATTAAATATATTTATGTAAAATTTTATTAGATTTGTCTGAATGTAAAAAATTTTATTATATAGTATAGTTCTACATACTTTTGTTGTAACTTTTTGTAAAATGAACAATAATTTAAGATAATAAACTTAAATCCATATTTTGAGAATTATGCAAAATCCAAATGGGGACATGAAGTGGAAAATAAGGGATGACAAATAATTAAATTGTTAGGTTCACTTCTGATCAAGACTGAGGAGGAGCATTCTAAGCTTTTTCTACACTGCTATACTGTACTAGGTACAAATCATAGATTTTATATTTTATCTGTATCTTTTAGTTTACTATTGAAGTGATATTATATCAGTCTTGGTACTAAACTCAAATGATATAAGAGTAATTTTTTTTTTATTCTATTATATTTGTTAAATTTGATATTTTACGATATTAAATGTGTTATTCTGATTATTTGTATTTTAAATTATGCATATTTAAAAATTATAAAAGTTAATATTATAAAAATATACGATTATATTTTATCTTACACATTAGCTGTAATATATAAAAAAATCTTGAATAATAAATAGTATACCATAATGTAGCAAGTATTTCGGAACGGGAAGTAACTATTAATTAGTTTTTTTGTATTAACCATTGTAGGACTAATCATTTTTTGTCATATATTTTTTTGGTTTATTGTTTGCCTTTTTCTTTTCCCTTTGTACTTTTCAGAAATTTTGCATGGTAATTGCTGTGAATTGTGATTGAGCTTCGATTGTTGCTGTAGCTTTGTGTTTGTCCATCTATAGACTTGAGAGATGCCGATTAGTAACCTTGGCTATTATGCTTGTTTGCTTGAAGAAAAATATTGATGATCAAGTAATTAGGTTGAATTAAATTAAATTAAACTTGGCATTGACTACATGAAAATTTATTTAATTACTTAGTAAGAAAAAATGAGTGGTAAAATTTCAAACAAAGTTGAGCAAAATTGATTGGAAACTAATAACTCAAATTACTAGGAGTAATTTCATCAAAGATTTAAGAGTTATTGTGATCGAGTATAAGATGAACATAATCTTTTAAGTGGTTTGGATACGTGCTAACGAGATAGTACAAGTAAATAACAGTAATTTGTAATATTCGTAAATTATCCTTATGTGGAAGAATTTAATAGGGTGGGACTTTTAGGATTTTAATTTAACTTTTTTATTTTGTCTTTTATAGTGATTTATAAATCACGGTGATTGATTAAGAATTTCTATGCAACTACAGAGTATTCACGAACCTCTAAATAAAATTGAATGCTTAAGATGAGGGATTCAATTAAAACGAAGACGAGAAAAAACAAAGATAGTTTAGAGGGCATAAGTAAAAAAAAAGATACTAAAATATTTAGATTTACATTCTTAGATGACTGAAAACCAAAATGATTAAATGGAGAAAGAGAATTCAATTAGACGACAACAAGAGCCGATCTACTAGTTTGTCTAGTTGATCCTAACTTCTTAATATTAAAGCTTTAGCATGATTGTTGTTGGCTTGTGATCAAAATCGCCAAAATTTAAAAATAGAATAATATTTTACATTCAATGATAACTTGATATGTATCTAATCTGAATAAGTATTCATTTTTCTCATACATTTGATTTAAGTATAAGGAGAATCCACTACATGCAAAAAGTGAAAGGGGAAATTGATTTTCCTCTTGTACATAGTGAAAATTATAGTGAAAATTAAACCTCTATCACAAGAATGAAAGAAAATCTTCAATAACTAAGTCAAACCCATGATGATTTATATTTTCTCATACATATATTATATATAACAAAAAATACTCCCTTTGTTCCTATAAATTTGCCGCAAAATTTCTATTTTCGTTCGTCTTTTAAACGATACAACAGTTTTATTATTGTTAGCTAGCATCCCCACTCCTTTCTTTAACTCATATTCTTACACTTTCTCGTGTTTTCTTTCACTTTATACTATCTAGACAATTTAGAGACTGGTCAATGCCATTCTTAATATTTGTATATAAAAGAAAAAGTGTTGCAATCTCTTGAAAACGGAGGCAGGTGTTAAAACCTAAAGATGAAAAATGATTGACACATACGTCTTTGTTCATACATGATTGCATGTTTAGTATGGGCTTTGCCTCATTGCTTATCGCATGGTATATTATGGGTTGGTCCCCCACCCTAATAAGAGTAGGACAGCTATGGAAAGTATACAAAATACCCTTAAGAAGACGGCAAACTTCCAGAGTAGTACAGTATATACTCAGTGCTTAAGGCCCCTCCTCAACCAGGGTCCCCTCGGCCAGTCTCATACACAGCTTCTTATAAACGTCAATTTCTAATTGGTTATTATCGCATCTTTTTGTCTATGGATGATGGAGTATCTTTTAGACATCCATTACTTGTTCTCTGCGTTTACCTACATGCTACGCGTGCTTCGTAATGATTTATCGGTGCAAAAATTTCACATTGCTAAAATATTGTGTTGTGGACTTATATATAGAGGGTGCTTGGTAAACAGCTGATAGTTGATAGCTGAAAACTGATTATAATGATTGATTTCACCTGTTGATTTAATTAACTGGTTTGACCAGCTGATTTTAAACTTGCTGCTATGAAAAGCTTGATAAAAAAAGCTTATTCATATCAATAAGTTGTTTCAACCAGCTATTTCACCAAACACTAGCATTAGCTGGTTTGACTACCCAACCCTCTATTTGTATCAAAATAAGCTAAAATTGCTCAATAAGCTAATTAGCCAAACACCCCTATGTTTGATGAGTAATGCTCCTAATACCATATGGTTATAGGAATAACTGACACTCATTTAGTATTATATGCAAGGCGATGCTTATTACTTGTGGCTTTGTAGGTCCTAGCCCACGGGTGCCTCGTGGGTGTGTGACGAATTGTCACGGCCTAACATGGCTCATTGTTGTTAGACGATATAACATATTTTGAGACTTTAACTATTAACTTAAGCTTTAGTTGAGTTGGTTCTTAGTATAGTATTAGCAGTCAGATGGTCTTTTGACAGTTGTATTTTAATTTATAAAATTACGTTTTAACGTTTGATCAGAATAAGTAGTATTTCTAAAATGCTACTAAGTACCAGGTAGTTTTGATCTCGAAGCAACAGTGTCAATCATATTTCTTTCTATGCAGTGTTGGTAAAATTGACCGATTTCCTCTAATACTTCTTTTTAAGGAGTACAAGTATGGATAGTCTGTTACATTTCCACATTCAAACCCTATTTTCAAGCGGGATATTAAGTTGATGATGATGAATATTTCTAAAATGCAGAAAAGAGGCCCCTACTTGCTATTACGTTTAATTTGTGTCTAGTCTTAAATTTTTATATTCAAGTTTGAATTTTGCAGGCTAACTAACAAATAATTGAGTGATCATTGATCAATATAATATTCAACTAACAGTGTTAACTTAGTAGCAAAGGGGAATTTGTAGATGTGAGTCAATATTTCACACTTTTATTAGAAATTGGTGAATAATTCATGATGTCTTATCTTTAATACTACCTCCTATTCAGCTGAATTGTCCCATTTTTTTTTGGCACTATTCACTTATCACTCTTAATTTGTATTTTACTCTTAATCTATAAGTTAAAACATAGTCATATGGGATCTTGTTTGATTCGTCTCAATACAAGGATTATTAATATCAACTTTTTATAATTTTTAATTAAGCATAATTTGAGATATTAAGAGTTAAAATTTTGCCTCGGCAAGTGTGAAAAAACAAATGGGACAATTGAGCTGAATAGGAGGGAGTATTATGTACACACCATTGAATTTTGAAAAATTATGAAAACCCTAATTGCTTTAATTGATCAATCCCTTTTATAAGAATATTGGGTTTTTTACAAATTGTTACCATTCCTCTCTTACTTAAACAAAATTCGTTTATTTGGTATTCTGATTTTCTCTCTTTCTTCTTATTGCCTAATAACACATCTTTTTATGTTAAACAAATTAATAATAATGACAGATAAAATGTTCCTTGTCTCTTTATGTGTCTGAATAATAAATTTGCGCTTTGTTTGAATTAATTTATTGGAGAACAACACGGATTGGAATGTTAATGGAAATTGATAGAGAGGTTGAAAAGAGAGGATGGAATACTAGTAAAAGTATTTTTTTTAATTTTTTGGCGGATAAGAGAAGGACATAGAGATAAATACTCCCTCCTATTCACCTTAGGAGTTCCATTAGATTTTTCACGGATTTTAAGGAGAATCAAAAGTGGGACCCTAAGGGTATGAAAGAGAGTGGTATTATGGATTTTTTAATGTAAGGGAGGAAAATTAGTATGCGTAATAGAGGGTATAATTGAAAATATGATAAAGCTACTAAGGGCATAAAAGTCATAAACCCATACCAAAAATAGAAATAGGACAATTAAGGTGACTTGACCATAAAAGAAAATGGGACACATAAGCTGAATAGAGAGAGTATTATTTTTTTTCCTTTCTTCTAAATCTCCCCTTTCATAAACAAAGGAAATTATTATATCCTTTAATTTCCTTCTATTCAATATGATTCTCTCATTTAGTGTAAAATTATGAAAAAAGTTAAGCGTTGGAATATGCAAAACTTCAAATAATGCAAATATATATATATATATATATATATATATATATATATATATATATATATATATATATATATATATATCACAATACTTTTATTGTTCTCCACTTTCTAATTATTTATTCACTAGTATATACTTTTCACTCTCCTCTTTGTTTCTGACAGTTGATAACTTATACTCCCTTAATTCTAGTTTAGTGCACATTATTTCAATAATCCTAAGTCACCACAAGACTTACCTTAAAATTGAATGCTTATCAAAATAGTCATTCAAATATGCTCATACATTAAATCTCCTTTATAGGAGTAGTATTTTTGCCGACTTAAATTATTTATCAGATGTTAAATTAACCCAAAAACTATATTTAGCAAATTTACAATTTAGAGATATGAAATTTAGTCAATTTTATGGACGAAACATCAAATCTTGAAAATTTTAATTAAAAGGTATTATTTACAATTTATTAATTCAAATACTATAATTAAACTCTCATTTAAAAATAAATTTTACACCGTCAAAAAGTACACTGTTTTAAAAATAAATCCAAACTTGCATACAAAAAAGCAGCAAGTATCGTCATCAACTCATCATCATCATTCTATCCAGTGTATTCCGCTCATAAAAAAACTATGAACAGGGTCTGGGGAGGGAAGGACGGTAGCAACTCATACCCATAAAGAAGAGCGCGGCCAAAGAAATCCCCCGGCTCGAGAAAGATAAGGAGACGTAGCTACACGAGAAAGATAAATTAAATGCATATAAATAAAAGTAGAACCAACTTTAAAAAAAAAAAAAAACTAATATTAAGAAACAAGAGAAGCAAGATGCCAAGAACACCAAAAGGTAAACTAAGAGAACATCAGTAGTCTAAAACATGAATATGACACCTCCAAATACCCTTATCCCTAGTCAGGTCCTCGAAGAAGTTTAACTCATGTAAGTCAATTTTTATTTGCTCATCCCAAGTTCTTCTGGGTCTTCCTCGACTTCTCTTACCCTCTATTATAATGCTTTCAACCCTCCTCACAAGGGCGGTGAAAGTCTTTCTCTGCACATATTCAAACCACCTCAATCTATTTTATTAAAAAGTACTAAGTATGGTGTTTTTATTAAAAAAATGCGTAGTTACTGATCTTTAATGGAGAGAAGACCCAATTCTAATACCGCATTTAGTCGGCTACTTAGCTATCATGGAAGTTGATTACGTAGAATACCCGTTAGCTTAGATTTTGTGTTACAGATACAAGTATGAAAACATGGTATGAACATACACAAACTCTATTTGTGAAAGGCACCGACGATCCAATTAAAAGTAGACAAGTCTGTGCATGTATCAAAATATATAGGCCCCTCTCTATTTTGTCTTTGCACCCCGTATAGGACAACGTAAGAGCTTTATTTTGGTATTATTTATTGATCTTACCTAATTTCATATTAAATCATTTAATCATAGATGAGTAGTATCTAATGAATGCATTTTCTACTTTGTTAGGTTAAAGTACATTTAATTTTACTAATGGTTTTAGTACTTTATGATAAATTATAATACAATTAAATAGATATTGATTCCACTAATTATATAAAATAAATAAATTAAGATTATCTAAAATAAAACAAAGCAGATAACTGGATAAGATATTTTTTAGTTAGAGTAAGTACTGATACTTTTTTCATACAACCAACTAATCAATATCAAAAAAATAATTCCCCCTATTCAAGCTATTAGTCTTATTCGACTTTTGACATTGTTCATCAATTATTGATTTTAACTTGTATTTATTGTTAATCTATTAGTCATAACATAGTCAAATGTGGGATCTTGTTAATTTAATTTGTTTCGATACAAAGATTATAAATATCAATTTTTACAAATTTTAATTATGCGTAATTGAAAATATTAATGATTAATGATAGAATTATTATATTGACAAATGTGTCCACAACCCAATCAAATAGGACTATTAGGATGAATAGGAAAGACTAGGGAGTAGAAAATTAGGTACAATATTATCTTAGTTGGAGCATATATAAACTTCCTTAAATAAGGTTTTGATGAGGGAAGAAAGTTCAAATCATGCATAATTGTGGCATTTAAAAAATTGGTTAATTGTAGGGGATTGTCTCCTTTTGTCCATCTTTTGGGGTAAATCTTACATATTTAAATGTTCTAAACAACAGAAAGTATTGAGTGCTAACATCACAATTAGCACTAATTGAGCTCCTTTTAGGTTTTCCTATAAAGTCTTTGATTTATTCCTCATGCTAATGCAAGGTTTAGATTTTTCTAATGTACTTCTAGAAAATTAAAAAATTAAACTAAACATAGTGGATATGTATTTTTACCAGACACATACAATCAAATAAAGATCTATTAATTTAATATTTAATATTTAATACATACTTCTATTGCAATACACATGGTGTTCTTTCTTGATAGCAAGTGTATTTACTAAAAAACAAAAAGTATTAATTAATATAATCTATTACAATATTACATAATGTACCTATGGTTTATTATATAGTACATACAATAAAAAGAACAACTTTGTACACAAGATATGTAACACTCGGTCCCATCAAACCATTGATGACTACCTATTTAGGCTATGGATTAACCCCACATATCAACACAAGTCCTTTCAGTATACCATAACCTACATACTTATGAAAACTCTTCACATAAAGTCACTCATCCTAAGATTACTCCCTACCAAGCACGCTTAACTGTCGAGTTTTTAGAAAATGGGCTATCCGATCTTGTATTTAAAGAATATCCACCTTATTGATATGGATAATCTATCAATTATTTTTAAAGCTCAATCAACAGTATCACAAAATAGGCATCATTTATGGATCTCATATTATTTATTTTTTTTTCAAAGAAGATGATGGAGAATTAGTAGATAAAAATGATGATTTTAGATAATGGTTAATTAGAGGCGAGCTAACAAGTTAATTATATATTTTTATATTACTTATATATTTTACATATATCAGGGTTAATAAATTCAAGTAAGTTTACATAGATTATTATAAGTTTAGTTTTTAGAATTCTACTACAACAATGTCAAAGACTACATATATAAATCCCAAATTAAATACATTCTAAAAGTAGTATTATTATAAGTTCAAATAGAACTTATAAAAACTGATTTAATTCAAAGTATTTCTTATTTTTAAAATTAAACACTTTCTCTCTGTGTATAAGAGATTGTTTTATTTTTTTGTTTATCCATTTTAGTTGACAAATTACTAAAATTAATTTTTTTTTATGTGTTAGATCAATACGACAAGTATTGTACGTTGATTACTTTAAAAGCTTTTAATTGCATGATTGATTCAAACGTTTGAAATATTTTTCTTAATTTGTCGTTTAGTTATAACTAAAATCAATCTTCTCCAAGGACTGTCAACCACCGACCACGGAGCCACCTTTCACCTCAAGCTCAATTTCAAAGCATCTTTCCACTCGAATTATTTATTATTATTACTATTATTATCATTATTATTCATCTGTTTAATATTATTGTTATATTTGACTTTTTATATAGTTTAATATATTTATTTGATTATTTATAGGAAAGTTATCAATGATATCTTTAAATTTTTGCACTTTATCAATGGTATTCTAAGTTTTTTCGATTATGAATGGTACCCTCGTGTTATTGAGCGTCTTACAAATGTAATATTTTCTAATTTTTTCGTCCAAAATCATCCAAAACCGTTAACTTTTTCTTTTTCTTTTATTTTTTTATGTTTTAAATTGAAAAATAAAAGAAAAAGAAAAAAAATTAACGATTTTGGATGAAAAAAATTAGAAAAAATTACGATTATAAGACGCGTAATAATACAAGTATACAATTGATAATCGAAAAAACTTAGAGGGAAAAAATTAAGAGATATCATTCATAATTTTTATTATTTATATATTAAATTAGAAGTATATATGTAATCAATATGCATGACATGCATTTGAATTTCAAACCCTACACTTAGGTAAGCTTCTAAAATCACCCAATCACATTTTCTAATATCCTTGACTAAATACTGTTCTAATAATTTTAAATACTCCTATTATATTTAGACAACATAAACTAATTAAGTTTATAAAGCATATTAGGCCTAATCTAATTTTTGAATTTCATCAACTCTAATTTAGCTCACAAATTGTTGTATATATGGGACGGTCTTATTGAATTAATATGAGTTAATTTAAAAGTTAAAATAATACAAATTATGAGAATATGAGATTCTTGATTTGAGGTCGTTTCATTAAAAAACGGTCTCTCATAAGAACGCTTAGTAATTTATCAAAGTGTCATCTTCTAATAAAAAAATATTCACCGATTTAACAACTCTCATAGTTCTCCCACCATTTGAATTTTCTATTCTAAAATTTTTTGACGATAGTCAATTATAGATCACAGTTGTCTTAAAATAAGATAATCAATAACTCATCGTCATAAATCGAGACAAGTATACCCAATTTGCACCAAGTATTTAGAATAAATAGTATACCCAAGGGGCCAAGAGACAAGTATTTGAGGACAAATTATAAAAACCTAGCTACAAGAGTTGTATCGTATGAGAGTACAATAAGTGGAGATTGTTTAAAGTTACAACTTTAAAAGTAAATGAGCCCTTAGTAGCTAGTGTACTACAATTTATAATGGAGTATGCTGTTAAATGTACAATGATAAATGATACTTCCATGATGATTGATGGTGTATAATGGTTGACAAACATTTTAGGTTGATTTTCTTGGACAATATGCTAAATGAAAAGAACAAGGAATCAAGTAGTAGTAATATTAATATGCTCATGGGAAGAAGTAATAAGGTATGTGGAATCTACATCCTTATAATAATTGAATACATACATCAAAAACATCCATAACCTTGAAAGAGAATCATTCTTGAAAAGGGAGCCATCACTTGATGGATAAAAAAAAAACTCTTTCAATTTCTTTTTACTCTCCCACAAAATTGCCTAATACACATTTGGTGTAGAAGCCATAAAAATAGTTGATAAGATAAAAAAAAAAAATTAAATGTGTGGATAAAAATTATAAAATATAATTTATAGTCAAAAATATAAATATGACATATTTAGTACGAGAGACTACAAGAAAATAACATTATATTTGGATAGAAGTAAATGAAGGGAAAAGAAGAATATAGATTTGACGAGATTGTTTCAATATCAACAAGGAAAGGGATTTGAGGGAAAACATGAATAAATAAGTTTTTTAAGATCGCAAAATCTCCAAAGTGGAAAGGTTTGGAATGAAAACATACAATTTCCTTCTTTATCCTTTTAAAAAACAGTGAAAACCTAATTTTCATTTCTCTTCCCTTTCTATCTTTTCTTTTCAAATTTGTTATCCTATTATAATATAAAGCAAATTTTGTAGAACATAAAAAAAATATTTTTTGACATCTCCTAAAACTCCTAATGTTTTATGACATCTCCTAAAGCTCCAAAGTTGAAACATAAAAGAAAAAGTTCCTCTAGTTCTTCCTTTTAAAGTTCTTCCTTTTAAAGGGTTTTTTCTTTCCCTTGTTATATTTTATATATCACTTACTTTAATAAGATAGCCCCTTAAAAACTTAAATTCTCTCTTAGATGTTTAGGTATCTTATTGTTATAACCTTAATTTTATTTTTAGAAAGGGAGATTGTTATATAATTAGATATCTTATTGTTGGGATACTTGTTATCATCTTTTTAATTATTTTTTTTGGTTTAGAGAAATTGTATTGCCATAAAAGATCATATACAATCCCAATGTAGAGAAAAACAAACCATCTTGAATGGATTAGATAGCTCGAAATAAACTCAAACATTAAAAAAAGTTAAAATAGACAAATTTTACAAACTCATTAGCCACCTGTTATCATGGCTATTGTATTTTTTTAATAATAGAAAATCGAATTCTAAGCTCAGATTATATCAAAACATGAAAATTCTAAATTGCATAGTTTCTCAATTGTCTCATTAAATAACATCATCATCGTACTCAGTGTTTTTCGTCCACAGGAACTATGGAAAAGATTGCAGCAACCAATACCCATAAAAGAGGATGCGGCCAAATAGTCCCCCACTTGTCTGATTAATAACAAACCGCATTAATACCATCTAAGAGCACTTTCTTCTTGAAAAAAGAATTCTTCAAATTGTTGACCTCCATGTAAATAGTTGACAAGTTGGAATCATATAAGTTAAAAGTTAAAACTCAACCAATGAAAAATAAGCTCCATATAAATTATAATCAAATTGCATTTATAAAAAAGATTATTAGATTTTTTTGGGCAAAATTTAGATTGTATATATAATTTCTAATTGAATTATTAGGATCAAAATTAATCGTAACCTCCTTATCTCTATCGATAAAGATATAATATATTGTTTTTCTGTATTCTTTATATTCTACTCATAACCTTAATTGCTTATTGCATGTGTTGCCATCCATTGTCAAAAGTCAAAACAGTGAATTGTGATTAAATGTGAGATTCATCATCAATCCCGGCCCCCAGACTTACTTCATACTAAAATATATATTACTAATATACAAATTCGTGCAATACACGGAATTATATGTATTAAAATATTTATAAGTAAAAAGTTGATGCAATTGTATATTATAGTGAATATGATTTGAATATTCTACAATCACATTTTAACTTGTAAAAGTGATTTTATTTGGTAAAACTCTATAAAATCGTCATTTGTAATTTTTCTATTCTTTTATCGTATTGTATGATTAATCTTTTTAAAATCTTACCTTTAGTACTTAAAATCATAATTAATGTAAAACTCAATAGAATCGCCATGTGGAATTTTCTACTTCTTTTATAGTATTGTATGATCATACAATATGATTGTATCGTATGATATGATATGATGTATGATTGTACGATTCGATCTAATAAAAATCTTTTTAAAAACTTACCTTTAATATTTAAAATCATAATTAATGCAATACTCTATGAAATCGACAAGTAAAATTTTTTAGTTCTTTTATAGTATTATATGATGATATGCACCTTTCAATTCAAAAAATAAAAATTAAAAGATACTTATTAAATAGAAAATAAGAAAATACTAACTAAAAGGTGTGTAAAAAATCTTGTTTATCATTTACATAGTCAATCTCTCTCTTTATCTAAATTTTCAAAATTTATACTAACTTTCTTATGAGCGAACACACCGAGAATTCATACTTGTATCTTCTTTAGCTAATACAGGTATTTTTGAAAGAAGAGAGTAATATACATAATACACTCATGATGCTAGCGTATATAAGTAGGCAAAAACTAACTTTTAGGTTGATGTGAATAAATATAATGTCATAGTCATTAATTTAGTATCCCATTCGAAAGTAAGGTTTGAGTAAGAAAAGATATTTCATCAAATAGATAGAGCCGTGCATATAGAGATATGAATGACACCAAATCTTTATGAAAAAAGCGACTTGCAAAACCCAACACAAACTAAACTAAAATTGAGCAATACACAAAAACAAATTAAACAAAAGAGCGGGACAGAAAGAGAAAAAGATCATTATCATTATCATTATCGTATCCAGCGTATTCCGCTCATAGATACTACGGTTAGGCTCTAGAAAGAGTCAAGAGATAGAAGATGACAACTCATACTCATAAAGAAAAATATGCACAAAGAGTTTCTTGACTCGTGACAGACACTTAAATAATGAGATTCCTACAATTGAAAGAAAGAGAAAGAGATAAGTGAAAGAATAAAAATCTAGTACATGAATAAATAGTGTTTTTTCAAAATTAGTTTTCATCACGCGTGACAAATTAAATTGTCCCACCTTGATGTGATCTACCTCTTAATCTTAACCTTATTATGATGGGACAAAATATGATGAATATCTTTAATAACAAACAACATCAATTATGTTGAATTATAAGAAAAAAATAAAAGCACAAAACTGGAGAATATCTAATTTTATGACGCAGGATATAATTTTGGAAGCAGAAGCGATTAGATCTTTTAGATTAACACATATTTCCTAAAGTGACGACCCTTAATGTTATCACTCTTAATTCTCTCTGATAATGGGATAGCTGAAGAAAAGGACAATATGTATAACTTAGGGACCATAACTGCTCTATATATATAATAATTTGTGACCAGTATTCGGCCCATCATAGAACCCATTCATAAAACGAGCCCAAATCCTTTAACTTTAATTAGATCAATTTAATTAGGGCATAAAGACAGTTTTAATTAATTATAATGACATATAAATATTTACATATAAGCCCAACGTTAAACTTTGGTCCAACATATAATTCATCCATGGAGGTAGGCAAAGGACAAAATATAAAAAAAAACATTTACATTTTCCCAATTAATTTGCTTACTTTTATAATTTACTTCTATATACTTATGATAATAAAAGGCAATGTCAATTTATCACAATATTTCTATCAATTAAAAAATTTTACTTTTATATTTGGTTTTTGATTTTCCGTTCAAATTTAATTACAAATTCATACTTTTTTATTTTGAGCGCGATATTGAGTTAATGATGATATGTGAAGAAAGAGTGATACCTATTATTTGTCCAAATAGAATTGTCTACATATCGACCTAAAGATCCAATGTAGTTTTATGATATTGAATTCAATTGAAGATGCTTGAAGACGATGGTTGGAGATTTTCAAATACCCCAAATGTTACTAACATAGACGCTTTGGAAAAACCCCTTTGATTTTTAAATCATATGAAAATTGAATATGAATCTGAAATTAGAATTACTTAGATAAATCTTGATAAAACTTACTTCATTAACATGTTTGTGAGTATTTATAGTAATTGGCTCTATAATAATATTAAAAAAATTGTTTTACTAATTAATAATTATTGAAACAGACTAATATTTGATCGGCTTTTATTATTTCATAGATTATCTTTAACTTCGGCTTAAACAAATCATAAACTCTTTTTGACTATATTTTGAGATCCAATAAAATTGAGGCTTGGACCCAAAACAAAACCCATCGTCACATTATTATTGTATTCAAATCATAATTTCGTTTACTTATCATAATTAATTAGTTAATTGTTCAACCAATTACAAGAGATGAGTATTATAATTCCAATTAATATCACATCATTGAGACATTCTTGCATCTAAAGTCCAATTAATTAATCACTAATACGAATAGATTCTATGAATCGGAGTCATAGTTTCACATTTACATTGAAAACGTTAAATTATATGTGTTATAATTATTTAGTAATCCTAGTTATAATTTCATGGACAAAGCAAAAATAATAGAGATAAAAGGATATAATCAAACAACTAGTCTCTTGAGAGGCTATCTCTTTGAGAGACCGTTTCTTTGAGAGCCGTATCTCAAAGTCAACCCATTAAAAATTAATACCTATTTATCGTGTTCTTAATGCTTAATGCCTACTTATATTATCCTTAATGCTTACTTACCGTATCTTTAATGCCTCCTTTCAATTTATCTTAAATGTCTACTTATATTATTCTTAATGCCTAGTACCTACTTATAATATTTTAAAAAATATATAATAAGCTGGTCTAATTAAAAATAGTCTCTCAAAAAAATCGTCTCTCATAATAATGTGTGATAATCAAATAGGAGTAGGCCAAACAGTTCATGGGCTGCCTGCTGACTACCTGTATATGTGTGCACCATTACTTTTTAAAAAGCTGGATATATCAAAGAAAAATATTGTGTAAAATAATACAATATTTTACTCATTATTTATTAATAATCTCACTTATTGATTATTTTTTAATAATTTCATCTTTAATATGTAGTTGCTTTTAGTATACAAAATATAGGAGGAAAAGGGTGAGGTTGTGGTGGTTTAGGATTGGAGCTGTACTTGGTGATTTAGATCACTAGATATATTAGTCGAAAGCAAATACATAGCAAAAATTAAATTATTAAATAATAATTTAAATGTGAGATTATTTGCAATAAATGGCTGAAAAGTAAGATTATTTTTGTCAATTTTTTATATCTAATTTATTTGGTTTTCAATCATGGATAGGAATTTTAAAAAATGTGGGTTCCCATATTTATGCCATTTAAAGGTATTAAAATCGGCTTTACATCCTTCCTAGCGTAGAATTTCCGGATTCTTTTGTTCAAATTTTAATTAAATGAACTTTTTTCTCATTGATGTTACTAATTTTTTTATTTGAGTACAGGTTAGAAAATTCTTATAGATAAAAAATGATGAAATATCAGTTTAAGATTTGTTTAGAATCACTTAGATTTGAAAGTAAACTAAAAGACTTGTATTTTCTTCACTTAATTTTGCTAAATTTAAGTGAACTTATTTGTTACACAAGTTGTTAGTTACATATGAAAACATATAAGTAATAAAATGTAAATCATCAAACCAATTATATAAAGTCCGTTTGTTATCGTTTTTATTTTCAGATTTCAATTTTTTTGAAAATTAGAAATCAAAAATAAAAAATTTAAAAAATAACTTTTACTTTTTCGTTGTTAATTTTCAAAATTATGGTGTTAATAAATTAGACCATTTTTTATTTATTATAGGACATACTCCATATCATAAGACTTTGAAAATCAAAAACTAAAAACTAAAAAATCAAAATACTATCGAATGAGCCCTTAGATATTAAACTGAATTGAATATATTAGACTATGTTTAGTTCACATCAAATCTACTAAAGTAATGTTACAAATAATTTAGTAAAGATAAACTCAATTAAGTTAAATACGAGATAAATTTAGCTCAATAAAAATGAATCTATAGAAATAAATTCTTGTAAAAATTAAATACCCTAAGTTGAATGGAAACAAGTTTAACAAAATAAGTCAAATTTAACAAAAATAAGTTTAACAGAGCTTTAACAAAAAAAAAAATGAAAATAATAGAAATATATTAGTAACTTTAGTTAGGGGAAGTCAGGGATATTAAGTTTGGGGCAAATAGTCGATATATTAATAGAAAATTTATAGTTAAATGATCGATACATTAGTATAATAACTATATTAAAACAAGTTAAAATTGTTTCTATGCTAAATTATTAGTTTAAAAAACACATAACTCAAATTTTAATTTTAGACCATTGAATTTAGTAGTATTTGAAATTTCATCAACCATTATGTTATATGAAGTATTTATAAATTCATAGGAGGACTCAGACTAATTAAAAACACAATAGGACGAATGCTTGAACTGGAGCCGGGCTCGGCCTCCCCCAACACCATGTGGCTGCGCTACTCACTTTAGTGGTTGTGATTCAATGTAAAAACTATTAGAAGTAATCTTTTGTGTATCTCGTATATTTTACATATCTTGCAAAATTATTTTATTATTAGTAAATATCTTATAATTATTTAGTTTCTAAAACTTGATTATTCCATTTTGTATTTATTCTCCCAAAATCATTAATGAAGGCAAGAAAATCATTTCCAATAAAAACTTCGATAGTTTTATTTCTAATTTTCTATTAATATATATATGTAACATAAGTGTACAAAATATTTAAATTGTCTTAAATTCTCAATACGTTACTTAAACTCGAAATATTTAAATTTAAATCGAGTTAATTGTTGAAAACTCTTTTTTTTTTTTACTTATGTCACTAGGGTTCAACACTTACCATTTACAAAAATTGTTAAACCTTATCCTCTTGTTTGTAGAGAATTAAATTAAAAAATTTTAGTATAATAAAGGAAAAACTAATATTAATAATTTAAATATTTTACCTATTAGCTGTGGATACTGAATAATTTCTATCTTTTAGTTATTTTTTAATAATTCAATCTTTACCCTTAGTTTGCTATCAACATAACCTTTTATTTTATAATAATTCAACTTTTACCACCCTTAGTTTGCCATCAACATACCCTATTAGTATGCTGATAGCAAACTAAAGGCAAATATTATTTTATTAAAAAATAATATAAAATTAGAATAATTTATAGTGGATGAGTGGAGTTGAGAAGAGATAATTTGGTGTTTAATGAAAGTAGCTATAAATATGTTCCAATGGTTGATTGGTGGGCATTAATATCCCAAACCAAAATGGGCAGTTGATGTTCCTTTACCAGCCTTAAGACCTTCTCTAAGGTTGCTATCCAAGTTTTAGGACCACATTACCACTTCCTAACCTTTATTTGAAGGACCACAATACCACTTTCCAAAGTTAACATGTATATATTTACAAGCTGATGCTCCTTCAGACCTGAATCACAACAGTTTGATCAATTACAGCTTCCTGCTCACCCACATACAATACTAATGGGTCCCACTTCACTGTACACCTCATACATCATTGATGCTTATAAGCTTATAATGCCCATTACCAAACACCTTTTTATTATTCCCAATTTACTTCTTATATTACTTGGGTTGTTTTTCTTCTTTAATTTACTTTGGAGTAGCAATAATTTTTCTTATATGTATATTGTAGTATAGTATATAATATATTTTGGTCTCATTCATCAGCTTAAGTTGTTGGTTGAATTGGTTTTTGACATGGTATTAAAGTAACGTCATAAGAGGTCATGGGTTCAAATCTCAGTCACTCCTCATTTAAAGTGGAATATTTAGCGTCAGGTATGAGGAGGGTCTATGCTGTATATACACTTCTAGTCTAAAAGGTTCTTTTGTGAGGAGGCGTATTAGAGCATATAACATATCCCATGTCTCAACCATCAACTTAACTTAAGCTTTTGGTTGAATTCTATACTCTAAACATTTATTTAAATAGATTGAGTATTATTTCAAAAAGAAATGAAGTTTGAGATGTATAAAACTAGAAAAGATTGGGCTTATTAGTGGATGCATTAATTAGTTGTTATCAAGAAATAGACAATGGACAGCCATGGATTATATATAAGAAAAGATGAACGAGAATTAATAGAAATGTTTGTCTTATGTTCGTTGGATTAACTTAAGGATACGTCCAATCTCCTAAAAATAATAGAAAAAATAGATAAAATAAATATAAGCAATAAAAAAGAATCGAGAGATATATCCTTGTCTTTTCTACAAAAGACGATTCAAATTCGAAAGAAGAGGTGAGGAAAGATTTCAATTTGCTTGTTAGGTACCGTGTTATACCAACTTAAATCGAATCATATAATAATGTTAATAAATATTTAGACAACAGTATTAGGTATATATTAACGTGTGCTTTTCAAGGCTTGGCCTTATCAACAAGTGGGTCATTGTTGAATAAGTATCATAAGCCCACATCCTCCATTCATCTTACAAGTATATAATTTTAGGGTGGGAAGAAACATAAATCTTAAATGCATATGTCAAACTCAATCCTTAATACTTGGAATAATATGGTCTATCTTATGACTATTCATGTGAAAGGATATAAACTTAACCCCACAAAGAAAACTTTCAATCCTCAATCCTCAAATTGTTGATGAAATGACAAGATATGAGCTAAGCTAGGGGATTTGAGGGCAAAGACATGAATGGAGAAAAAGACAATGGACTTTATATGAATTTTAATAATATAATTTATTATTTTGTTTCATTTTTGCCATTTTATGTGATATTATATTATCATACAATGAAAATAATGGGTAAAAACTATATAAAAGGTTTATAAATGTATAAATTTTCTGTTACTTGATGTTGATTACTCTTTTGTTTGGTATGAGAGAATATTTCTATTTAATGATTTGATGTTACAAATATTAAAAAAGCATATGGGCATTGGATATGGTTAATACTTAATATTATAAAAAAAAAATTAAAATATGACGATTTTACGATAAAACCGTTTTTATTGGATTAATCTGATTTACACTTATAGTCTTAAAGTGAACAATTTTAAATGGCGAATTATAATATTTAATTAATTGCTTACAATTTTGAAGTGATCTCAAGCTTTTTATAATCTTAAAATAATTACCTAAAACTTTAAAGTAATCACTTATAAATTACAATATTGAAATAATTAGTTAAAGAAATCAATTAATTATATGTATCGGTTTTATTGGGAGAAGTTGTCATGGAATACTTGCAGCAATAATATTAATACCCAATTGTCGGGCTATTAGCCCAATTTGGGCCCCACTACACGAAGTTGGGCTTGAACTTTATGTAAAGTGGATTAGTCCATTCATCATATAAACAGTGTTCGTAGATTTACATTTACGAAAAATTTGAAAAATATAAGAGAAAAAATAAAAAAAATTAACAAATTAAAATATGAATCAAACTTATTCCAAAAGTAAGCGTGAAATTTTCAAACCTGAAGTTTGGGACTGTTTGCAGTTACTAACTGCGAGCAGGTTAAAAAAGACAAAATAGTTGTTCGCACTTACTAACTGCGAACAGCTATTTGACCTGTTTTGACCTGTTTGCAGTTAGTAACTGCGAACAGCAACAGGACAAAATAGTTGTTCCCAGTTACTAAGTGGGAACAGCTATTTTTGTCTTTTTTGACTTGTTTGCAGTTAGTAACTGCGAACAAACCCAAACTTCAGGTTTGAGATTTTCACGCGTACTTTTGGAATAAGTTTAGAATTTAGTTTAATTTTTTTTTTTTGCTTAAGTATTTCAAAAATTCTACATTTACCTACTAGACAATAGACCTGAGTTTGACTCATGTTTGACTTGTGGGGGGCTACTTATCGAGTCCAAAGGCAACATGTGTATTTGGTAGACGATGTTAGTTGGAGTTAGAGATGACAATTTAATTCGAGTTGGATTTTTTAAATAAAAATAATATATGATTTTAGATCATTTTAGACGGATTCGGATTACATAAAAAATTTGACAATTCAACTCGACTCTGACTTGAATTTAATTTTATGACTTTCCTCAAATTCATAGTTTTCTAGTTTATTTAAGACAAACTTGTTTTTTAAGGATTAATATGCAAAACATTCATATTTTGATCATTGTTTCTCTGTTCATTATTTGATCATTAAAGGATTCCGTAAGACTTCAACATTGCTATACCTTTAATGTGCCTATTCAAAAGACATTATCATTGTGAGTTTGCGTATTGTTATCAAGACAAATTCGAAAAAATTATTTCATATTAAACTCCATTGATTAACACAAATTCGAAAAAATTATTTCATATTAAACTCCATTGATTATGTTAATGGTCTTTTAAGAGACAATTGCCAATTATATAATTATATGTTGGAATTATTTTATACTTTACTTTAATGTTTTTGTAGTCGTTAAATCCAATCACATTAGCCACTTTTCCACATCTGCAAAGATCTGGATCCGATTCTATGAGATCAATTTGACATGGACCGATCCAATCCTACCCATTGCCATTCTTAGTCCCAAACTCCCGATCACAAAATCGTCCACATTAATCGTATTACAAGGCAAGTATAGCTGTATTTGTATAAGCGATATGATCCATGTTATAAACCGGGTCTGCTGAGAAACAAAAGACGACAAACCATATCCTTGTGAAACAGAGTAAATGACTTAAGTTATTAGAACCGAAATTACATCAACAAAAAGCGATAACGCTACCATATTACTAGATTTTGAGATTTTAACAAAACTATGAACATGTGCAGTAGGTTAGACTTGGATGATATGTTTAAACAGCTGAAGATTAATCTTAACAAAGCTGGGAATCAAATCCAAGAGAGATACCCATGCTAAACAGCTCCTGATACAACAGTTTCGCTCCATACAGAACATTTACCTTCACAATTTCATCAACTGTTTCACAGAGCCTGCAGTATGGCCCTCGGATTTTCTTGCCTCCGGGAATCGCCCTCTGAATGACATTTGCAATGTTCCTGCACCTCCTAAAAACGTGCATCTGGGACGAGTCACTCAGAGTAAAGAGTCGCTTGTGAAGGTTGGCTGAAGCACCATGAGCAATTAGACAATCATGTTCCATCTCCCGGAACTTGATACCTCCATACCGTTTTCTGTCTGCCACTGGCTGCCGGGTCAAAGGGTGGACGGGACCTGTATTGCGAAACTTTACTCTATCCTCGGAAATATGGATCAGACGCTAGTAGAAAGTCGGGCCCATGAATACGAGGGAACGAATCATCTCTCCGGTTCTACCATTATACATCCTTTCATTCCCCCATCTTGAGAACCCAGCCCTGCACAACATTCTTAATAATCATGAATGCCCACACCCCTAATTATAATGTCACTAACAATATTATCTTCTTTGCATTCATTGGTCGTTTTAATCAACAATATAAGTTAACGTTAAAAAGAAATTCTACATGGTAGCATCGAACTTTCATGAAACGCGAATGGTAGCATTTTTGTAAGATTTTTCAACATGGTAGCATTATGTTTATGCACTATCTAACCGACGTAGCATTATCGGTTAAATTCTTGCTTATTTCCCTTTACTTCACGTTTCATGAACTTTCATGAAAGAGTTACCACTTGTGTTTCATGAAGGTTCGATGCTACCGTGTAGAATTTCCCTAACATTAAATATGGCTTACTAACCTGTGAAGCTGTTCTGTTATGGCTTCCACAGAAAGAGTAGAGAAAGGGGTAGCATATTTCAACGAGCCACCACAAGTGATTCCTTTCTCCAAGGCAGCCTCCAGCAGTTGGCCGGGAGTTTGTCTCAAGGGAAGGGCGTGAGGATTGATGACAATATCGGGAACTATCCCCTGTTTAGTGAACGGAAAGTTCTCCTGTGACTCCAGATATCCAAGGACACCCTTTTGCCCGTACATCAATGAAAACTTGTCACCAAGACATGGTGAACGAACCTGTATATATGGACACAAAACATACACAAAATAAATAGCCAATTCTAAATTCCGTCGATAATAGCTATTAAAGCACAAATTGCCTGCCTAAGTGATACAACAGCAAAATTCTTTCCATCATCATAAGCAGACAAGACGACTTTTTGCACCATTCCTCTTTCGGTATGCTTCAGTTTGACACTATGATCAGCCCCAGATTCCGCACACCTGCCAATAATAATATCTCTGAAAACGTTTGCCAAAACCGATACGATGCTAAGAACAATACAAACAACAATGAACAAAACAACGTTTGACAATGTAAGCTAATCAAAAAGGACACAAGGATTTAAGGAGGTTCACCCAATGATGGCTACGTCCTCCGTGGTGTGTAGTTTCTGTTTATATTATATCAAGAACGAGTATAAACAACACTTCTCAAAGAAGAATTACAATTGAGTAAGAGATAAAAACAAAAGGCTATGTGTTTGGCTTAGGGGTTGTGTTTGATGTGTGAGTATGAGAGCCCTATATATAGTACTAGATACTAGAATATCAATAGCTCACTTGAATACATAGTTAATATTGAGTAATGAATAATATGAAATAACTCCAAGGACTTGAAAGGTCGAAAACTAGCATCCCATGCATGTCAGAACATCCGCTCGACCGAAACAGGGAGCTCGCTCGGTCGAGCGGCTCGGTCGAGCGAGAATCAGCAGCATTCTGTCTAACCGCTCGACCTACCAAAATGACTCGCTCGGTCGAGCGGGTAGGTCGAGCGACCTTTCTGATCCTTCTGTCAGAATTCGATCGAGCTACCATAAATCAAGTCCCTTCTTCTTCTTCATTAATCTTCATTAACACCCATAATTCATCATGAATACTCACCACATAATTACATCTATTTACATTCCACAAACCAAGAGTCACACACATGATTACACACATTAACTTGTGCACTCAAGTCACACATACCATTCATAACAATCTCCTCTATGCAGGTTCATTCCAATGAATGGAAAACCATCATCATCAAGATTGTCAACGCGTCCAAATTTGCTCTGGATTTTCCCAAAACTCACAATGTCCTCAAACTTGCGCCTCTTATCAGAAGATTCATTGTTGTCAACTTCAGCCTTGTAGCTCCTCGTGTGCTCAGTCCTAAACATGCCTCGTTCCAGGGAAGCCCGATTCATTACTGTTGAATCTTCTTGATTGAATTCTAGATGGACGTTCACAGCTACGATACCATTTTGGCCGTTAAAAAATTCCTCTCTAGGAATTATCTGATTCTGGCCTAACGGCTTTCCAAGACAATCAGAAAGAACTGATCGGAAAAGAGGCTTTTGCGGGTAGTACATCTGGTGGGACAAGGTATCTACTCGCATATTTGGGTTTGTGCTGGAATACCCAACAGCTTGTCCAGAATGCTTTTCCGATTGGTATAAAACCCTCCGAGCATGATAATGATTGGCAAAGGGAATGATACCACAACTTACGCCCAATAAAAACGACAGAGAAGAATGAAAATGCATGCTTCTGAACTAATGAAAGGCAGGGCAAATGAGAATCCCCAACATAATAAACGGGCTTCGTCATACATAAGAACTCCATAGAACAGACACAAAAACAAATAGACTTAAGAATACAATGGCATCCAAACAAAACACAGCCATACCAATAAGGATTCTCACATGATCCAAGTATATATACTGATAGTCATGATCTCGTGGAAATATTCAACAAAAGAAGACATGCAAGACAACAATATCATGCACTCTTGACAAATTATCCATCATATAAAACAAATCATTCCCGTTCGACAAAATTACACCCATTTCAGAAGCTTCATCAACAAATGAGAAAGAAACACACCCATTTCAATAAACTCATCATCAATAACCAAAAAAGGAAACTTACTAAGTAGGAATTGAGAGAAAAAAAAAATGTGAAAGAGAAGTAGAAAGATATACCTATAGAAATTAGACCCGTCAATGACAAGTAAAATGATCAACAACCCAACAATTGGGAGTTATAATATTTTTGGGTCTGGACCTACTTATTATAACTTTAGGTTAGCTTTCCTTGGAAGCTTTAAGTTGTCATTTTTTTAAGTCTTTGTACAGCAACAAAAGGGGGCAGCAGTTGCTAAAAATCAGCATACAAAAACAGTAGAAAAAGAGAGAGAGAAAGTGGGTTGTTCATTTAAAAATCAATCTGCACAGTTTCGATCAACACATCCGATGGAGGGGCAAACGTGTCCGATTTGGCTCATTTTTGAGTATGTTGTAGGGGACACATAAGGCTTCAATCTGAACGGTGATGATCGGTTTTGGTGGTCTGGTGTGCCGGAAAACTTACCAGAACAGTAGCTGTCCTTTTTTGGTGAAATTCTCCTCATTTTTCTTCTTTTATCGTATTTCTCTTGTTGTTGATGGTTGATGGTGGATAGTGCACTTTGTTGGATTCTATTGGCGCTTGTACTCTGATTTTATCATAATAAGAGTGACTTGGGTGGACTCCCTTGACTAGTTCCGTGGTTTTTATCCTTCACACCGAAGGGGTTTTCCACGTAAAAATCCTTGTGTGTTGTTATTGACTATTGTTCATTATTGTTTGTCTTTTGATGCTCATTGTTGGTTATTATTGGTGATTGAAGTGAGTTAAGGTTTAGTCTTAGTTTATGTCCATTAGAAATCGTCTTACATGTGTCAAGGATGCCTACCTTGAGGAAGACAAGCATTGGGTGTTTGGGTTTAAACACGGGTGTGAGCTTAGCATTGAAGCTCATGATCACTTGTATGGTAAGATGGTTAGTTGGCTACATTTGGATAGTTCGTTTTGTGGATTTGTTATGTCCTGTGTTTTAGGTATTGTGCGGCATCATACCTATGGGATAACACCATTGCAGAACGGTGTTACAGGAGCAACAAATTAGACCTTGTTAAGGAGAGTCTTATACATGCTCTCTGGTACTTGGTTGTTGAGTAGATACTGGATTAGTTTGTTCGATCGAAGTTTACACATGGGATTAGAGGTGACCAGTATGTATGTGGTTTGGCTCAGTAGGGTATCGTATTATCTCATATTTGGAGTCTTGTTAGGGTTTTGGTGTGTTGTTGTGTATTTTGCAGCAGCTGGTTATGGTGATAGTGTTACCGAGTTTGAGGCGGAGTATGAGGTTAACTCCTCATCCATTTCTGTTCTAACCCATATTGATGGTGTTGATGCTATCCCAGGTATCTCTCTAACTGTGATTTCTGGTGCTATCTTTATCTCTGTGGATAGTTTAAAGGAGTCATTACAGGGAACATTCCGCCGATCTAAAGGTTTTCAAGAAAAGCCTATATGTGTTATCGAGAAGTCTAATAGGTTGGCTGTAGGGAGTGTTTTTTTGGTTGCTATAAGTGTGGTAGCTTATGCATTGAACCTTGTGGGATTGGCAAGGTTGGTAGCCATTTTTAGGGAGTCACTTGGACCTCCAACTTATGAGCACGTAGTAGAGTATAGTGAGTGGGCGCAGTGGCTTGCTATGACTTTACCTATGAGCAGAGTGTGGGAACTGTTGTATAGACTGGTAGTGTTACTTAGCTCAATTACATCACCTCATTTTGAGGCTAAGTCGGTCTACATGTCTAGAGTTATGGTTCGGTGTTTGAAGTATGCTGTGATGTGTACTTGTTTTGCGCATGTCAGAAGTGTCATTTGCAGGTTTGTGACCCAACCTAAGTGGGGGCACTCGCAGGTAGAGATTTGTTCTCTCTACGGTTTGCTTGGATTAGCTGTTGTGTTTCTTATGTACGGGAATGATGCTAAGTGCTTTGTTACATCGATTGAACCTTGGGTTGTGTTTGCTGAGTTTGATTGTGTTATGATCTCGGTGATGGTTCTTCGTGATCAACCTTGGTTAGCTTTTGTGTACTATGATTGTTTGTTTAGTGATCAAGTACTTGATGTTCGGGAAAAGCATGGTGTGGTCAGATTTCATTCGGAATGCATGTACATGAAGATAGAGGTAAAGAAGGTAGGATGGTCTGACAGTCCTAGTAGATTCTTTACTATGCTGGATTCATTAGCATAGCCCTTAGGGGTGGTGTAAGGGAGCTCACATGTGGAGGTGTGCACAACCTCAAGGTGGAGCTTGCCTCGTGGACTCGTGATGCATATGGCGCATTATGAGTGAACTTGTGATGCTAGTTGAGCATTATGAGTTGTTATATTTGGAAACGAGTATGTGATGGGTCTTAGTTGAAGACTTATCGGGATGGGTCTTGGTTGGAGACTAGTCGGGATGTATGGCTTATGCTTGAGTTTTGCATCGGGTTTGGCTTGAGAATGGTTTTGCTTCACTATGGTTTGATGAGGTAGTGGTTGACTACGTGTTCTCGTCAAGGAGGAGATTGTTGAAATATAGTGACTCGAACAAGTCATTATATGGGATGAAGATTTGGGAAATAGATAACACAGGTCGCCAGGCAGAAAGTTGTGCACGGGCCGCGAAGTTTTACGCGGGGCGCAGAGCACTACGATTTTCGCGGGAAGTTAGTTTTGGCACGTTTTTGGCCAGTTACTCTTAGTTTTTGACGGTTTCTTTTGTATTTTCTTAACCCTAATTTCTCTTTATTATGAGGTATACTATATAAAAGCCGCATGTAATTTGAATTAGAACATATGATGCAATGCAAAACACAAAGTGAGAAAAAGCTTGGAGAGCCATTGTTGTGGTTTCTCGTGTTCATCTTGTAATCTCCCGGTTCATAGTGAAAAGTTTATTCTCGGCGCCGGTGGATGTAGCTATCACGTTGATAGTGAACCACGTTAATTTCTCGGTGTGATTTTCTTTTTGTTTGTTTGAATCTTTATTGCTTTCGATCTTTGCTTCCGCAGTCGCACATCAATGACTGGTGCTTTGGCTTCTACATGGCCATGGTTGATGCTAGTCAGAACCTGGGGGCTGGTGCTAAGGGTAGCTCTATGAAGACGTCCAACTCGCTTCGCAAACTCAAGGACCAGTCGTACCCATCCTACAAACTGGGACAGCAGCTCTACGACGACTACATTGCCGCGCAGAGGAGAGTTTGTGGCTTTCACGCTTGACTTGGAGGAGAACGCATCTGCGAGTGGATGAGTGGTGTCTGCATTCTGTTTCTTTATCGCTTTCACTTTAGTAGTTTAGCTAGTGGTGCTCTTGGCCGCTAGCAACTTATCACGGGCCTGGACCCACGACGAGTTGCTGAGTTGCTCGGACACCGCCATAGTTGGCGCTTCCTGGTTGGCGAAACACCGGACGTCACACTATGGTACTAATAACGATAACGACAAAACCTGCCGACGAGCCGGGCCCGCTTGCGCAGAGCGCATGGAACATCTTTAAAGACCTGCCAACCTTCGACATTCACAATGGTGATGTGTCAGACGTTAGGACGGTCTTTATCAAAGCCACAGTCCCTCAGATGTACCATTGGGTTTCAGTTGAGGGTGTGCAAGCCGAGGACGCTCTGAAAACGTTAGACGATCATACTGGGAACGCTCCGAGCAGTAATGACTGCATTTTAGACGCAGACCTCATCCCTGGAAAGAAGGCTGCCCCCTATCTCACCGCCAGGATATCTAGGATTGGCGAGGTGACATACACTCCCAGGCAGGAGTTAAGGACGAACCCGTTGTTCACTACTCCCCTGGTGCTCAATGAGACAGAGCAAGCGGTGATCGTGAACCTGGTCGAATGCGGTTTAGGCGTGCTCCCGATGCAGGGCTACTCCCTGGTGATGTGTTCGCACCACTACCTCTCGACCCTGCGACACAGTCAAGGAAGTGCTTTCAGGTGGTGGAGAAGGCATTCTGGGCGGGGAGCGGGGTCGCAGAGTGGTTCGCAACTGACCTGCAAGAGTTCCAAAGTGCTGCCTGGCACAAAAGTGGGCACCCGGCTCAAATGTCAATTAAATACAAGGTGGCCATGGATGAGCTTGTGCCCAAGAAGCTGAGGGACGCCGGCGCGGGGCATGTGCGTCTCGTCTCCCGGCTTTGGAGTCCGAACTCAGGGCCGCAAACAACTATCTGACTGTTCTCAGGACTGTTTCCCCTCTGGCAGAGATATGCGGGGTCACCCTGAGGTTTGGCCTCCTGGAGGATGCGTTCAATCTCGCTAAGGAGGCGTCGCCCGTCCCGGGGGTAAGGATTCCAGATATTGTGAAGACATCCAGGGTCCCCACGTTCGTCATCGACCGGCCAACTGCTATAGATTGGCATCAATAACTCAGGTTTAATCCACGCACATGCCCCCGCGCCGGCGTCCCTCAGCTTCTTAGGCACGAGCTCATCCATGGCCACCTTGTATTTAATTGACATTTGCACCGGGTGCCCACTTTTGTGCCAGGCGGCACTTTGGAACTCTTGCAGGTCAGTTGCGAACCACTCTGCGACCCCATTCCCCGCCCAGAACGCCTTCTCCACCACCTAAAAGCACTTCCTCGACTGTGTCGCAAGGTCGGAGAGGTAGTGGTGCGAACACATCACCAGGGAGTAGCCTGCATCGGGAGCACGCCTAAACCGCATTTGACCAGGTTCGCGATCACCGCTTGCTCTGTCTCATTGAGCACCAGGGGAGTAGTGAACAACGGGTTCGTCCTTAGCTCCTGCCTGGGAGTGTATGTCACCTTGCCAGTCCTAGATATCCTTGCATTGAGACAGGCGGCAGCCTTCTCTCCAGGGATGAGGTCTTCGTCTAAGATGCGGTAAAATGCGGTCATTACTGCTCGGAGTTCCCATTATGATCGTGATCTTCCGCTTCTTTTCCGCGCTCCAGTGGGGGGGCCCATGTGCACTCACCTGGTGCATGTGGGACACGATATAACCGTCTAACGTTTTCAGAGTGTCCTCGGCTTGCACACCCTCAACGGGAACCCAGTGGTACATCTGAGGGACTGTGGCTTTGATAAAGACCGTCCTAACGTCTGACATATCACCATTGCGAATGTCGAAAGTTGGCAGGTCTTTGAAGATGTTCCATGCGCTCTGCGCAAGCGGGCCCGGCTCGTCGGCAGGTTTTGTCGTTATCATTATTAGTACCATAGCGTGACGTCTGGTGTTTCACCAACCAGGAAGCGCCAACTATGGCGGTGTCCGAGCAGCTCAGCAACTCGTCGTGGGTCCAGGCCCGTGATAAGTTGCTAGCAGCCAAGAGCACCACTAGCTAAACTACTAAAGTGAAAGTGATAATGAAACAGAATGCAGACACCACTCATCCACTCGCAGATGCGTTCTCCTCCAAGTCAAGCGTGAAAGCCACAAACTATCCTCTGCGCGTTCCGCGCGGCAATGTAGTCGCCGTAGAGCTGCTATCCCAGTATGTAGGATGGTTACGACTAGTCCCTGAGTTTGCGAAGCGAGTTGGACGTCTTCAGAGAGCTACCCTTAGCACCAGCCCCTAGGTTCTGACTAGCATCGACCATGGCCATGTAGAAGCCAAAGCACCGGTCATTGATGTGCGACGACGGAAGCAAAGATCGAAAACAATAATGAAAGCAATAAAGATTCAAACAAACAAAAAGAAAATCACACCGAGAAATTAACGTGGTTCACTATCAACGTGATAGCTACATCCACCGGCACCGAGAATAAACTTTTCACTATAAACCGAGAGATTACAAGATGAACACGAGAAACCACAACAATGACTCTCCAAGTTTTTTCTCTCTTAGTTTTCCTCACTTTGTGTTTTGCATTGCATCATATGCTCTAATTCTAATTACATGGGACCTTTATATAGTATACCTCATAATAAAAAGAAATTAGGGTTAAGAAAATACAAAAGAAACCGTCAAAAACTAAGAGTAACCGGCCAAAAACGTGCCAAAACTAACTTTCCGCGAAAATCGTAGTGCTCCGCGCCCCGCGCACAACCTTCTACCTGGCGACCTGCTTTATCCATTTCCCAAATCTTCATCCCATATAATGACTTGTTCGAGTCACTATATTTCAACAATTTAGTTGATTGTTTTGCCTAAATTGATCTTGGTGTGGGTGTTGTTGGAGTTGTTATCAACCCTTTGTGCCCAAGACAAATTACCAAAATCCCGAAATCCTGTTACTACAAACAATGTAAAACCCTAACAAAAACCATAAAATTTCTGTTCATCCTCGCTCTTAAATCCAACACAATTACACAAAATTTCAATATATACAACATTTTACCATCCCAATTTCCACAAATGGATCCCAACTATAATGATAAAGCAGAACATAAATTTCCTAATAACCAAATAGCATGCATTTAGACAAAATTTAAACCCAGTTCCCCTAACTTCATAATTTCAACTAAAAATTGAAAACAAAACACACCCAATTCAAAATTAACATCAAAACTTACCAGAATAAAAAAATTTTAAAAAAAATAAAATAAAAACTATACATGGATAGACACCAGAAAATCAGCAAAAAAAGGAAGATACCTTCAAAGGGTTATTTGAAAATTTCAGTCACTCTTCAGAAGTTTTCAGTACAATAGAATTCTCATACTAATTCTGTGCAAGACAGTGACCAAAACTTCATTTTGGTTATAAAGAGGAGAAACAGGGGAATGGTATTCTGTGTTTGGAGGTATGGCATCCAATGGACACAAACTACAATGGTTCTTGTTGATGGGTACGTTTGGATGATCAAGATCAATCAATACTCTTTATTACTCTATTTCTATGAAGAATTCTATAAATACTTGATTCTATTCTTTTCCAGAAAGGATTCTTCCAACAAATTGTACTGCCTGCTTCCTGGCGTCCTGGAATGGAAATATATTTAGGGGTAGTTCGGGAATTCTTCCATTAATGTTCAGCTGTTTTAATGTTCTAATGGAAGAGCAAGAAGATTGATGGAGATCTTGAAGAAATTCTTGAGTGTATGAAAATTGAGGATATGGTTTATCTTTATGTTGGAAGAACGAATATTAGTGGAAGAGTAATCAGACATTAAAAGGAAGAGAAAGGAGATGCTCCCCTTCATTAAAATTAAATAAGGGTATTTGTGTTATTTTACTGTTTAATGTTTTTGGTTTTGTGAAAATTTTTTTAAAAATTGTCGTCATATTTAATGCTTACTATGTAGAATTTTCCTATAAACTACCTTATGGCTCTATACTTTCATTGTCATTATTTATCTAGATTATACAGCATTATTATTTGTCGTCATATATTAGGTTTACATTAATTGAAATAAATTAAAACAAAAATTTATATGTAATTTACGTTTAAGTTAATTAAATGTTGAGTTTTTGAGATTTAAAGATATAAATGAGTTGAAAGAGTTTTTGAATAAATTGGAAATTTTATGAAAAAGTGACAACAAATAAAAAATATCGCAATAAATAAGAATTGAATATTTTTATTTTGACCCGTCTCATTTTCACTATAACATTTTCACTTTGAGTGATGTCTTCGCCTCTTTCTCTAATAATCTATACATATTCTAATGTTTTTTCTCCTTTTTAATCTTATCAACATAATTTAATAATATATTCACCTTTTTCATGTTTGTGTGAATTGTGTCATTTGTCATTTTATTAATTTTACGAGGAGTAATATAGATAATATATTTTTAAAATATGATAAAAATTTTAAATTTGACTTAAAACTGATCAATTTTGACATTAAATTAATCAATTTTACTTACAAGTTTATAATCTTAAATTAATCAATTATTTTAAAGTCTTTAATTTCGACGTTAGAGTTATCAAATCAAATTTAAAAATGATCAATTATATATAAAGTAATTAATTAAATGATCAGTTATTTTGTAAAATAAATTAATAAAAATTTTCAATTTTGACTAAAAATAATTTTTCTTGAAGCTTTCTATTTTGACACGTCTTAAAATAATCAATTAAATTACCAATTAAAACTAAAAGAAATCAATTTTAACTTAAAAGACTTCAAAATATATCAATTATAACTAGAATCGGGAGATAATAAATTGGCGATCTTCCCGCTAATTCGACGCCATTTTAGCCCACTGCAGTAATATCAAGTCTCTCACGAGTCGCAATGTCAGCAGAACAAGAAATTTCTACTGATTCCTCTTCAATTCTCCTTCCTATTCGACGATGCCTTGAATCCTTCTCCAAGGTTCCATTGATTTTGTTTAGATAATAAATTCGATCAAAGAAAACAATTACAGTTTGAATTTATTGATGCAGGCAGTTGAAGCTGGTGATTCCCGCCGATCAGAAGAATCTATTTCTGAGCTTGATGAATATCTTGACTCAAATTTTCATCCGGCTTTTTCCGATCCCAACGATGAAGAAATCCAAAGTAATTGTGTTTTGGCTGTCCATCATATTCGTTCTTTCCTAACAAATCCATCTCTTGATCAGGTTGGTTTTCTCTTTCTGTGTTTTGGATTTTTTTTTATTGGGAAAATGATTTTGTGCGTAGGAATGTTTTTGAAGATTGAAGTACACAATTTAATAAAGATTGTGTTGTGAGCCGATCGAAATCTTTGTTGTTTAATATAATTGCGAAATGGAATTGTAGAGCCAAGATCGGTGGTAAAGTGTTTCGGTGAATATTGAACACTAAAATGTATAATTTGAGATAATAATATGCGTGTAAGTGGTAAAGAAAACAAAAAATGGCACAAAGTTCGGACTATGTCTTCCTTGGTCACGATTCTTTCGATGTTTATGGACAATTTTGGACTTGATGACAAAAAACTCACAAAGGAAGAATAATAATTGAGAGATAACTAGAGTTTGATGTGTTTGAGACTATGGTTTCTTGTAGATTACTAGACCTTATTATTGTGGCTAATAATCGTGGATCCATTAGGGTTATTTTATAATTCAATGTGACATTAGAGTTTAAATGTAAACACATCGCTGCAAAATAGATGTCGACCTTTGTTGGGACATTGTACTTGTTGTGATTATGGGTGACTCATATTCACTAAGTAATTAGGACAATGATTAAGAGTTTTAATCATTCATGTTAGTGTTAAGGTTAGAAGAGGACAATCACATGTTGGGTGATTTTGTTTGTATGGGAATTAACATGGTACTATTGATAGTGTAAATCTTCACATGTGAAGGATTAGAGTGCAAAAATCAGTCCAAGGATCAAGGTGTAAGAAGCTTTGAAGACCGTGGGTATACACGAAAGAGGAAAGGCAAGCAACACAAGTCAGCAGAAAGCTGCCTGCAGCTCGCTCGACCCACTTATGGTCGAGCGTAGGTCGAGCACGGTCCCTGCTGCTCCTGTACGCATGCTGCTGTCCATCTCTTACTGCTGCCCCCTTTGTACTACTTAAAGACCCATCATTTGCTATAAATATACTTGCCTTAGGACCTCATTATATAGCACCAAAGTCTCACGTAATAGAGCTACCTTACTTGCTCATGTTTACTCCCTAATAGGCTCCTCTCTTCCCTTACACTAACGTCCATTGTAATTCCTTCAAGTTTGTATTCTCTCCTCTAAACACATTAATATAATCCTAGGCTAGATGGTGGATGTAGCCCAAGATTGGTGAACCACCTTAAATCTTTGTCTTGATTATTTTCTTATTATTGCCATTCATCATTATATTGCATTATTTGGCTCCTACAGTAAGACACAACACAAGCATCCACTTAAACTTCATACGTGTGATCCTTGAGTGAGGTTTATTACCTCTCCTTTCAGTACTCAAACGAGTGTGCCATATGCTCGTTCGAGCATACTTGTGATTGTTTGAATACCAAGGTCTAGGGGTGCTTTTTTGAGCACAACTGGTTTGGAGCTTATGGTTGTTGTGTTTCTCCGCTTGTTTGAACGTCCAACGCCGGTTTGAGCCCACCACTTTTTCAACTTTCCTAATGTAACTGCTCCTTCATCGAGCCATTTTATCCTCTTACATGACTATTCAAGTCACTTACGTAACAAATGTAGACTTAGGAATAGTTGGGTTTAGTTCGAGGAAGTAAGTTTTTGTTGCAGATGAAATATTTAGTGGCAAAATTACGAGTTAATCTTTAGTTTTGATTGTTGATCTTCTTTCACATGAACAAGAAATTAGCTACTGAAATGAAAAAATCAAAGTCAATAACACACATATAAGTGTTGCAAATCGATGTGTGTTATTAACCGAGGCAACCTCCTATGGAAAGAGAAATCATATAGAAGTATTTCATGTGGGAGAACGAATTGAAAAGCGAGTTTCTAAAAATAATGTCTTTTTTTTTTTGCTTATATTTCATATATTTGATCAACACTTAATGACCTCTATTTGTATTGAGAATCTTAGCTAATTTAGGAAACACATTTCCTTAACGAACTAAAACATAAGAAACCTAACAAATTTCATATAAATAAAGAAAAAATATATATTCCTAAACTAAAAGATATCATTAAAAATATCATTTAAAAATTTAAGAAAATAATTAACTTTGATAATTTTATTCCTATCTTATTTTGTTTTCTAACGTGAACATTAAACTGCAAATCATAAATGATATCAAACCTAGCCTTGCTCTTGTTTCAAACATTTGGGGGATGTGGTATGCCTCTAAAACAAGCTCGGGGTTAAGGAGATATTTGATGTAAACATTCTTGCAATTGTCAAGTGAAAAAACTTTAAAATGGGTGTTTTATGGCTGTCTTTTACAGGCTATTGTTGATGCCCTTTCGTTTGAGTTGCCTAAAGTTGTTGCCAAGCTTGCAGGAACGTCCCAGAGGTGTTCTGATGTAGTTGATAGTATTATCAATCATTTTATCATAAAATGTAGCCCGCGTGATATGATTTCCGTGTTCTCCGAGGTATATTTTCTCAGGTCATTTTGCCAATTCTTGTGATACCTGCAATGATAGTCAAATTCAGTTGTTGCACTTTTCCTTCAGATGTTTGGCTGTTTATTAGAGGAAAATTGGACCAACAACCCAAATGTCATATAAAAAAACTGACAAGGCTAGCATTTTCATTTTGGCTTAAGAGAAAGCTATTTATCAAATACTTTTTTTGCCCTTTTGACCAATCAACAAGCCAAAAGGCAACCCAAAGTCCATTTACCAAACAACTCCTATATTCTGCTACCAATCGCATACAATTGCATACGGATACTTGTGTGCTTAATAAATTAATTATTTCATGGTTCATTGTAGAATATGTGCAGTAAAATGATTTTGGTCACATCTTAACTGACAATAGATGTGGAAGGGACTCTTTATTTTTGTCTATTATTAATTTTGATTTACTTTTTTGCTAATTGCTGATATGTTGGACCAGGCATTGGATCTCTATGGCAAAACAACTGATTCTCCTGGTTATGTTTCTGCTATTTTACGTGGATTCTCAACAGGTACTAATGTTCATAGATAGGTTGGTTAGCGTTGGGAATGAGAAGTACAAAAGAGAGAAATATTGAATTATAACACAGGGCATAACTCTAGAAGGTAAAGATGGATTGTTATGATGTGACACATGTATTCTTATTTGATGATATAAACTGTTATTTATAATAGAGCTGATTTGTCCCCACAAGTCCATATCTAACCTCCATTCAAATGTCCATATATTCTTAATATGGAGAATTAGGTATTTTCTCAGTTGAAGCATGTACCACTTTACCTGGGAGAAACATGGGTTTGATTCTCGTTGTCCCCATCCCCTTCCCTTAACCTACCCTGTACCTCCAAATAAAATTCATTATTTAGCCTGAAGAATGATGGTTCTCTCTTTGTCTTTCAGCATTTCTCTCCCTAGAAAGACGTCAAGTTGAGCAAATAAAAGTTGCTCTTCCCATTCTCCTGAATGCCGTGAAGGCTGCTGCCATTGATGTGGATGATAGAGATATAGACTCTGAGAATTTGTTTGAAGGAGCAGTCTGCATTGCCGATTCTATATTGGAAATTTGCAAAAAGTTGGTCTGTTAATTTTTGGCCTGTTCGTTCATAGTGAAATTATTTATATCTTAATATGTTCAAAAATCTCTCTTTGGCTAATTAAATTTATTAATTCCTTGACCAACAGGAAGTTGGAACAAATGGACAACTTTGTGGTTTACTTCGATTATATGTTTTGGAAATGATGGTACGTACCCACCTCCCAATGTTATTTGCTTATGAGCACTTCAGAGTTGGAGCAATTATTTTGCCCATGTCTATGCCTCTTAACTGCGAAGAACTTTCTTTGCCTAATTCCATTCTTTCTGACGTTTATATTTCAATTTTCATTTTCTGCTTGTTTCTGTCAAATTAGTAGGTGTACCACACTAATTATTTCTTATACATTTATCTACTTGTCTTGCAGACTGTTGTTTCGATTGTCACGAGAGATAATGTTTCATCCCATCTTTCCGTTGTGAAAAGATTATCAAGCTTCTTTACATATTGTGGTTTATCATATGCTGATCTTTTAACTAATCATGGAGCTGATCCACTTATCAATCTTAAATGTGGTATTGAGTTATCAATGTTCAGCATACCTCTTCAATTTCAAATTTCTTGACAGTATTAATAGACACACCATGATGACTTATAAGACCTTCTCAGTCAGGAAACTTTCCTGGGATCCATGAAGTTGATTTACCTCTTCCTTCTGCTGTGTCTAGATGAAACTGATGATTTGATGGATTGTTTTGGCTATGCCAAGCATGGAGCAGTGCTTTCAGGCAAGTTATATTTACCATGATGATTTTCTTTATCCACTATACTAGCTAATACATATGGTCTTGCTTCATTGTGACATTTCCTCTTTTTCATATTTTGAGCCAGTGATTTGGGGGCACATATCTGATGAAGTCGCTCAGGCAGCTGGACAAGATGAAAGTATTCTCAAGGATGAACTTAGGAGTTCCCAAAGTAGAAGATGGTTAGCTGTTGGGATGATGAAGTATATATTTTCTTTATCCAACCTGCCTTGTGTTTTAAAGAAGCATGCGGCAGACTTCTTGCTTGTCATAACGGAAAACTGTGACCAACAAGATATGGATGAAGAAATGATATGCTCAATCTTTACACCCCATGTTATTTCTACTCTGCAGGTAGTGTCTTTCTTAGTCCCAAGACAGTCTACATCATTTCATATGTTCTGTCTCTGATGCTAGAAAACATTCAGGCTATTATATCCGTCATCACGAATGCTCCTGATGCTGAGTTAAGAAAGACTGCTTTTGCTGCATTGAAAAGGGTGAAATTTTTTAGTCTTTTGCATTTCATTTCGTTGCTACAAGGAGATGATTTCCTTCTCATTATTAAGCTATCTTGCATAACAATATCTTCTTGAATTTGTGGTAATATTTTTGGTCTTGTGTTACATGATATGCCAGAAAGAAGACAGTCTGTCTTTTGCTTTCATTTCTGAACCACTCGTCAAGAATGAAGCTTAGAAAATGCTATGATTGAGATTCTCTCCTTGTGTACTATATATGACTGTAACGGTGTGTCAGTGTGACTGTGGGGTGTTTAGAATCGGTACCTGCAATTTTAAGTACCAAAAGATGTGCTTACCTTTTCAGGGTAGTTAAAAATGCAGCTCTTGGTCTTACCTGTAAAGACTGGTTACTTGATTGACGGTACTTCAAGTAACCGGATTGGGTCACTGGGTATGCAGAAATTTTAAAATTATTGACGTGATGTTAGAACTTCACAAGACAAGGTAACCTGCTAGGTCCTCCAAAATCTGTTAGAAGTTAGAACTCCACACAAAATGTTTAGGATACCAGTGGTACTTCATAAAATGACGTGAAGTACAAATGAAAATTAGTCAAACAACGAATTGATAAAAATTGTACCTTACAAATCACAACAATGCACTTAGGATTGTCTACATGCCACCAAAACAATCAGTGTGAGAGATCTTTTGCAACAAAAATTATACCTTTAGTCGACCTAATTTATACTAATCTACAACTAAGAAAACCAATTCCAATGACCATTTATGTATATATTCTTTTCTATTCAACTCATTCCTATTTATTGTAATATGCTCCATCAAATCCCAATTTTCCATGTCATTCTTGCTCCTGGTCATTTTCGGCCTACTTCCTCTTTTAAACTCATCTAAGTTTTAACTTTTTACTTTTCTAACTGTATCATTTTTGGTTTTCCTTTGCAAACAGCCAAACCAACATAGATGGTTTTCTTTCATTGTCATTAGTATCTCCAACTTCAAGATCCACTTTTATGTCTCCATTTCAAATTATGTCTTCTAGGTTCACGATCCGATATGACCAACAACAACCCATTAATATTCTTGTACACTTTTAATTTACTTATAACTTATGTTTATATATTACTTAGTCTTGAGTCTTAGTCATTTGACTACATGGACCAATCAGGAGGTAATCCAAATTTGCAACAGGTTTTGGCTACCCAAGAAGACAGATATTAAATTTCCTGCCCCACCTTTTCTTGTCAGGTTGGCCCATCAGCTGGTCAGGTATGGCAGATTGTATCTTTGGGCACTCTGTGAGAACTGAGGCGTGAGGACCCTATATCCACACTGCTAGTAGCCCCGCAATAAGAAGTGCTGGGATGATGGAAGCAAATTTCGTATGGTAAAGCCCCATTCCTCGGTTAAAGGCTAGGACCATGGGATTTGAAACTGAGCTGCATGGGCCATGGCTAGAGACTCCTGGCTGGTCTTTAATGGACTGGATTTTAGTACTCGGTGAATCGAACTGTTTGTTGGATGCCTCAAATTTCCACCTACTGTTCTCCCCCTGTTTTGTTTACTTAAGTGTGACCTGCTATTTTCTGTTACATAGTACTCCTGCATTTACACTTTATCACTGTTTGTTCTGTATATTTTGTTTCTCCTTTTGCTAATTTCAAGTTAAATGAAGTATTTTTGTTGCTTTCTGCTCATGATTCTCAATCTCTTTCCTGACCTAGAATAGTTTTTTTCTGTGCAGTCTGCATTAAATTTTTTTTTATCTATGTTAAGAATATATACATGCTTTCATTAATCATCCTGAGATCCGATTGATTGACAGGTACTTGCTGATAATCCATCTTCATTAAGGCTTGACATGATGCACGTTTTGATTAAAACTAGCACTTCTTCATCCATGGTTAGACTTTAACCGTACTCTTACTCTTAATTTTGGTGGCGTATACCCCCGGTCATGGCAATTGGCCTTTGCATCACTCTCTTGACTCACATAGCCAATTGGAATTTTTGCAGGTGGCCTTACTTTTAGATTGCATTAGAGAGAACCTTCGAGAAGATCATATTAAACTGCGAGAAGAGAAAGTATTATCTTGTAGTAGTACTTTTTGGAACGCTAGCATACTTAACCTGGTGGAGTTTGTTTTGTTGCCTCCTGATGGAGGACCTCCTTCTCTCCCTGAGCAATGTGACAAGGTATTTAAATCCAGAACAAGTGTTAGAGTTTTTTGCTTGTTTTTGATTTGTTCATATTCTGGTATTTTTGGTCTCTCTCATATTATGTTCTGCGATGAGTGAGCTTCTGCTTCCAATTTTGTTGACATTTGCTGATTCTTATATCGCAGGTTCATTCAGCTCTTAACCTGTACAGATATGTTCTAATAACTGAGAAAACAGGTGAACATATTTTTACAAGTAGCATTTTGCCTTCAGGACATGGTTCAATTTATTATGCTTTGGATGAGTTGGTTTTATCTTTTTTGTTTTCGAAATAATTTTCACCAGCAGTATTGAATATTGAACCAAAGTATGACACACGGCAGTGGCGGATCTTGGCCCATAAGTTAGAGAGGGCCAAAAAATTAGGGGGTCAGATTCGAACCCAAAATTTCTTGTTTGAAAACTATATTCTTAACCACTAAGGTACATATATTTTATTATAATGGTAATGCAACTTTTTGCTTTTATATAATGACCTAAAAAAATTTCAGGTTGCCCAAGCCCCATTCGGCTTTAACAAATAACCCGATACCTAGTGATCTAAAAGGTTATAAGACTTGGAATGAGAAAGATGGGGGATTTACAGACTGAATTGCTTTGGGATGATGCATGTTGCATGTGTGCCAGTGACCCGAAGCCTTGTAAATCATGGCTTTAAAATATCTTGAATGAGAGCCACAGAATCTGATTTAGGTTTTATTAGTTTTTGACTCTTTTGCTCTTGTCCTTTACTTTCTGGACTCTTGGGAAATGTGTCCTTGAATTAAATTCAAATAGGAGGGAGAGGGTTCCATCTGACAGGCTCCTTCTAAAATTTATTTATTGATCCGAGTAAGATTTCTGGACCTGGGAAGCAATTGACATACTGAAAAGATCCTAAATTCCTTAGTCATTGCTCTGAAAAGGTGTGCTGAGATAATTGAACAGATATATCAAGAATGATCTAAAGGACTAAGTTGCATGTTGATAGGGATGCCAGTAAGGATGGGTTGGTTTATGATGGTTTTGGTGAAGAGAAGCTAAAATTGTCAACTTGTTCCTATCTATAAAGGAGCATTATCCTATGTTGTGTAATGTGTACCATTCTTGGATTATAGGTTATCAAATACAGCAGTCACACTAAGGCTTTAACCATAGAGATAGGTGCTGCTAAGTATTGCTATCTTGAGAGCAAGATGCTATTATGCTTGAGGAAGGTACGGGTATAACTATCCACCTTGAAAAAAAGTATTGATCCAAAAGACTGAAATTGACTCTTTTAGTATTGCATTTCTGATACCAATTTAAACGAATAGTGATGTTTTCTCCTCTCTTAGCTACTGCATTACTATATCACTCCCAGTATTGCATCTTTGATACCAATTGAAATAAAAGGCTTGAGGACTATCTATGATGAAGAACAAGATGAAAAAGCAATGGAAAAACAGAGCATACACTAAGGAACAACAAAAGCAAGAGCAACAACACAAAAATGATTAATGAGGCATTTTGAATACCTCTCCCTCAAACAAGCTTGTAATTCATTGATTAATCAACATCATATTAATGAAACAAACTCTCACAAGCCTTAAGACCAGCCTCTCAAGCACAAACATCTCACCTTTGATGGAGATTACACTCACTCACTAATACAAGGCACTCTAGGTTTCCCAAAACTGTTTTCCCTTGTGTTAGCCTCCACAAGCTATTCCCATTGCTGATTTAGTCCCTTAAATAGGCTCCTAGATCAGTGGAATAAACCTGAGGACAAATAGACAACTTTCCCACAACGTATCGACCAAAAGAGAAAAGTCGGATTGCGCCCTGCACTAGGGTGCTCAAATGAGCACTATATGTGCTCGAATGAGCTCCATGCCTTTAGCATTTACTTCTTCTGTTAGCTGCCTCGTTCAAGGTGCCTTCCTACCCATCCTTGCCTCGTTCAAGGCATGAACCAAGGTTCTTGTTGTGCACCTTCTTGTCTTGTTCAAGACACCCTCCTCCAAACCTCAAACTCCCACGTCCCATTTGCACACACATCATCCTCCTCCAAAGTGCAAGCCATACAATGGGCTATGATATTGATCATCTCCAACACTAAGAGAATCAGCACTTTCACTAACACCTCTATTAAGTATATGTTTTCTTTCCTTTGTCTCCACTTTCAGTTTCAGCTACAATTTACAGATTGCTGAATTTCTTTTTAAATCATTATTGCTGCTAGTGAAAAGCATAACACACTTATTGCTTCAAATTAAAATGCTATTATGTTCTGGATACCTATACGTGCACGCCCGCTACATCTTAACCAATCTGGAGATTGCTTGCATACTGCATGTTGAAATCATATGATGTAGAAATGGTTTACTTTTTTACCCTAAAGCAGTCTTTTGTTCAACTGGGCTTGATTTGCTGCATCAATAAATCTTGGCTTCTTTCCTTAAAGAAACATGCAAACTGAGTATGTGATATGTCCAATTACCCAATGGAAGATGATGGAGCTTTATGTAATAGTAATGGAAAAGGCTCTATAATGGCTTAAACATCCTTAGAATGGTGTAGAGGAGAGCAGCCCAAAACCTTGCAGACATTTCCAGACTGAATCATTTTCAGATTAGACCAATGGAGTCTCCGCCTGAAATGGACCACTTGACCCGCCTTTTGATCAACTCGTAAAGTGAGATCTTAGTGATATTAGTTTCTGTATGTGTATGTTGTATTCTGATTGGCGATGCAAGGAGATTGATTATTGACATTAATAATTGGCGATGCAGGGAAAACGAACTACACAGGAGTACTGTCTAAAAGCAACTTAGAGAAGGCCTACAAAAAATGGTTTTTGCCTCTCAGAGCTTTGTTGATACATAAAGAGAACACGAGCGCTTTCCAGGAACCTGTGATCAACATATGGAGCGGATTAAACCCTCTCAATCTCGTTTTGTATCGCTGTATAGAACTGGTTGAGGAGAACATCAAGCAATCATGAAGGTAATATTTTCTAGTGCTATGAATCATGATAATGTTGTCTAGTTTTCTCACTAATTTTGTAATATAGACTAGTTTTCAAAATCTTACTCATTTTAGTCTCTGTTATATTCTTATTTGAGTTGACTTCTGAAATTTCAAAATCTCAATTGAGAACATCCATGGATATTGAATGGCCCTTTTGGTTAAATTTTGAGTTTATAAGATGTGAAGGTCAATTGATTTTGTCCCTTTTGGTTAGATTTTGTATCCATTTAGTTGGCATATTTATTCTGTTTTATTTTTTTTATTAATATTGTATTTTAGATGGATTTGCTATGCTAATTATAAACATTCCTTAATTAGGAAAGTAAAAAGACTAAGAAAATTTTTGTTATGAAGTCAAGACGAGTCAGAAATTGTTTCTTTATTAGTATATTACTATAGTACTCTTTTTCTTTGAGTTTGTCTTATTTAACTATTTTCTGTGAGAGCTTTTTTGAACAAATGAGATAAATTCTAATATCAAACTTTGTAGAAGTACTTTTGAATTATGAATAATTGGAGATTAAAAATTGTATTTGTACTAGTGCATTGAAAGTATGCAAAAACAAGCAAGACACTTTAAATAGGTGGATAAGTGGGGGTCATATGTTTCAAACATCAAGCCCATCCATAAGACCAATGATCCATCGAATGATCATTTCCGCACCTTACTTTTCACTCTTCACTCGTCTTCTATTCGACTTATTTGTATCATTTTGGTAAAAGAAAATTATATTATAATTTGAAATGATATAAAATAGTGAAAAAAAACTCTCACAATGATAGTGGCAACATAAACAATAGTGTATATATTATGAGCTGTGCTCTAATTTATTTTTGTCATATGTGGATAAGATGTTTGTATGAAAAAAAGATAGAAGTAATATGTAACCACTATAAAATAGATACTTTACTTGGCCTCCTATTTAATTTACATCTCTCTAAAAATATGTAAATATTTAAAATTAATTAATAAATAAGACAAATAATAAGTAAATAGAAAATATATAGATATGATTAGAAAATATAATGTGGACCATAACTAAAAAAAGAAGAGTATAAGGTTATAAAAACTGAAAACATTAAATAAAAAATTAATACTAATTTATGGAACATAAAAAGTATACACCAAAGGAATTAAGTAACTTAAAAGGAATTAGAAAATAGTAACTTTTGTAAATAAAATTAGTAAAATCATAGAAGGAAGAGAACAAGTTTGAGAAATAAAGGCATGGAGCCCTTTGACATATTCATTACTCTATCTTTAAAAAAAAGCAGATTAAATTTGAAAATTTTTTAAACTAAAATAAAATACGATTCTCTATGACTCATATAGAAGGCGGTGGGCCCATCACGCTAGTTGAATTGTTTTCGCAAACAACAGTGAAATTTAAAGTCAACCAAAAAATATTTATGGTGGTGTCAATTTGTATGGATGTTTTCATATTGTCTTTATTTGACTTCTACTTTTTTTTCCTTTTTGGAATCAGTGGTAGCTCAACTATAGGTGTCAATCACAAGTCAAAATTGTTTTTTTTTATACTCAATTTCTACAATTTTTCGCCCTTAGTAAAATTCCTATATATAATATAATTTTTTCGGTCCTTTTTGTTTATCCACTCTATTTTTTTCGCGTATTTTAATGTAAATTTTGAGCATTAATATCTTATAGTATGCATAAAAAATATAAAAATTATATATTAACATTTGTTGCATCAAGTCAAATCAAACAAAATCTCACATGAATATATTTTGTCTTATATATATACTTTCAAAAATCAAATTTAAAAATCTCTCTCGTAAAGTGGAAAAACTTAAAATGGACAAACAAAAAGAAACGGAGGAAGTAGTACTTTTATAATTAATATTATTCTGACAACTTTAAATTAAGGAGTATATGTTTTAAAAATTGTATTAGTTGGGCTATTTGATCAATGTATGAAAAGCGTTTCATGATGGACAAATTTTTCATCAAGACCGTCTTCCCGTGAGACAGTTTAATATGAGCTGATTTAATAATTAATTTAAATAAAAATAAAAGAAACAGTTATCAAGTATGTCATGTTCAATTACATTTCAATTTACTTAATTTTTCAAAAAAAATTTATATAGTCTACTTGTTTGAGTCCGTTTCAAGGTGAGACGCTTTCATATAAGACTTGTTATTCACGGTAAAATCGTTTCACACAAGAATTTGTGTTAAGTTTAAGATTAAATACAACTCAAAGGAGGCCAAATATGTGCAATGTTGCCCAACAAATCTCTACAAATTCAGCCCAATTATGTGTCGTGAGTCGTGAGTAATGCATCCTAACGTTTGAATATGGCATGAAGCTTCCAATAAGCGAGGAACATCAGAACTTCTGGTCTTAATTCAGGACACCTAGAATAAGTCATATCCCTTGAATTTATTTTGACAATTTCTTCTAAACTTTACACTCAAAATAATATCTAAATAATTAAAAAAAATACTTAATAGTCAACTTTTAATAAATCACAAGATTCAAATGTTTATGAATTCCAGAAACTTTTTTGACCTAAATTCTTCAGCTGCCATAATTTGGTGTTCATACTACAACTTATCTAACTAAGCTAATGAACACGTATTTACTGATTTAGAAAAACTTATAATAGGTTCAAAACGATTCTTAGTGGGGTCAAGTTGTTAATCTCTTATAAAAATATTGCAAAATCTCAAATATTTTTAAGAAATTTTTTAAATGTAGAAATTTTAATCATAATCGATTGAACTCATAATTAGGTATGTGTATTTGGCGCAATATAATTCAAAAAAAAATTAGCCCATCATTTTAGACAATTAACTTCAAAATATTTTTATTTTTTGTAGACTTAATCGATTCCACCACAAAACTAAAAAGAAATTGATTAAAGTAGTACAGATGAAAAAGCAAAAAAATAATACAAAAAATATTATAATTCTTAAATAAGACAGTCTCAGGACAATACCATGATAAATCGTCTCTATTAGGCTGATCCATGTGCATTTAATCTATTAAAGTGATCATTTACAATTTTAAAGTGAAAAATAGACTAATTATATAACTTCATCTCATAATAAGACAGTCTTATATAAGATCATATAACTTCATCTCATAATAAGACAGTCTCATATAATATCAGCTAAAAGTTTGAAGAAAGCCAAATTTTCTCAATGAGACAAAAGTTGCTTTTGCTATTAATCAATCATACATGAAAATGCATGGAATGAAGCAAAAGGAGAATTATGTTGTAAAATTAGATAGATTCTAATAAGTATTGTACACCTACTGTTCTTAGTACCTAAGCAAAGAATATCAAGGCACAAAATACACATCTCTACGTATTTTGTTCCAAAGAACGTAGAAAATCTGAAGTATCTTCGTATATCTATCTGACTAAGAATACTAAACTTTTTCCCAAGGATTACCCAGATTTGTATTAGTATCTGGGCAGTAACAACCAAGTGAATCCCCTAACTCCTGCTGTAATTACACCTGCGCGAAGGACGAATAAATTGCCAATAAACCTTACCAACAGTTAGTTTCGAATATTTAGACACGAGATTTCTAAAAGAAAAGGCGTTTCCTCAGCTCATTCCACCGGTTGTATCCTCTTCCGGGGCCATATTTAGGTCCGGTAGCACAAATAGCGACTCTTGTGATGTTGCGCGTTTTTGTGATTCAGGCTCTGAAGCATCATCGGTTTTATTGGCTTGTCTTGTTACACTCGAACAGGCTGCTTCAGATGTTCTATTGTTCGTGTTATCGTTATTGCGTTCATCAACTGAATTTGCTTCTGATTTTATTCGGGATTTGACTTGTAAGTCGAGCTGCACAACATCATCAAAATTACGTCAATCTTTTGTAGTTAACAAACGTTCTAAACTTCTAACGAATAGTGAAATGTAGAATAAATATAACGTGTTAAAAGTATTCACATTTGAACACCTTCAAACTCGACACTGTCGACAGCATTAAGGATACGTCTAAATACTCAATTTTAAGCCAAAAAAGAACTGTCTATGTGCCAAATCAATGTCCGAGCATCAAGGATTGGACTCGGGTACGTGAAGCAAAATGAACGGTCCGAGTAATATAGAACAGAACAACACGCACTATAGAAGACATACACACCTTAATTCTTTTCAAATTTTCATTTATTGATCTTTGCTCTTTCACTGATAGGCGTATTGAAGCCAATTCCTGTAGAAAAACAAAGAGCAGATATAATCAGTAAAAATTCTTTCAAAACGGAGCAAAGTATATTAACTTGCAACAAACCTTTTTCAAGATTGTTCGCTCCTTCAATAAAGAATTCTCCTCTTCTTTAAGCTCAGCAAATGTCTGAAAAATTGAAACAAAAACGCGCGCATAAGATCATCATTCCCACAAGACATTCGATTTCGACATATAATCGAATATTCAAAGTTTACTTACCTTCTTCCTTTTAGGTCTTTTGCCTGTAGTGGTTGAAGGGGTTTCAGTGGAAGCAGTAATCTGAAACAAAGAAGGATCAAAATAGGTCAGTTTTTGATACACTTGATGTAACAAATAAGAAGAATCCCAATTCAAGACAATTTCTAGTAATGAAGACACATTTATTTGGCTACCAAACTTTGATTATTATTCTATAACTGTTTATTGATTCAAAAAAGGGAACTACAACAAAACAAATAATACCCACATAACACAAGTCATTACTCCATTTTCATGTAAGTCCAAATTATGTTACCAACATTTCTAATTTCAGTATCAACTCAATATTTTGATGATTAACTAAGATATTCATTGATGAGGGACCCACTACAAAAGGGATTTTAGAACATTTCGAGTACCAATTACACTTATCATTCACAATTTTAAAATAGAAACTTTTTATATTTCCATCCTAACCTTTTTCACCTCAAAAATAAATACAAATACACCAAGTTTCGTATGAAAATGTCTTATCGTAAAACAGATTTATACAAGCAGTACATTAGTACAAAAAACATTAAAAAAATCTAATTATCTATCTATATCTAATACTAAAACAGACACCATTTAATGACAAGTGTCTAGCTCTCAGAACATTTCCCCCCTCCCAAATACTACTCTAAGTGCATCTTTTGGAAACAATTCTTTCCCTAATTAATTATTAATTATTACTCTAACGAACATTTTTTGGAAACAAATTTGACCGAAAAAGTGGAATTAAAGATATCATAATTAATTAATTAGCCCAATTATTAGTAGAATTCTATTGTCATTAATAACCCCTTTTAATTAATGTTCAAATAAATAATTATGTGATATACAATCCTTTTATTCTTAATTATAATCAACTATTGTATATTTTTGTACCAATTATCCTAAATTACATATTGTACAATACAATATAATCAACTATTGCATATTTTTATTACTATATGTATTAACATTATTCTAAATTCTATATATCATATAGTCATTTCCATAATTCAAGATACTTTTAATATACCAAATTCTAATTCTTGTCTTTATATAAACACATTCTTACTAGAGACCGTCTTTATAAAAAACGGGTCTTAAATGGGCCAGTCCATTATTAATAAAAAACAACTATCAGAAAAACGCGCGTTGTGTAATCTTATTTAAAGTTGGTGTTATAACTTATTGAAGTTGGTATTCTAACTTATTAAAGTTGGAATCTCCAAATAGGTTATAATACCAACTTTAATAGGTTATAACACCAACTCCAAATACCAATTTTAACAGGTTATAATACCAACTTCAATAAGTTATAACACCAACTTTAATAGGTTATAACGCTAACTCCAAATAAGGTCAAACACACGCATCAGTTTTTAGATTTTTCTCTTTTTTTTAATTGTTGGGCCTGGGCCTGGAGAACCGTCTCTTATAAAGACAGTCTCTCAGGAGAGGCGCTATAATATAAAAAGGGAATGAGACACTTTATAGTAATTGCAATAGAATAATAGTGGGTTATTGGCAATAAAATAATATTAATTATATTTGGTTTTAAATTACTTGTAATATCTACTTTTTCACGTATACACTAATTCAATCTTTAATATCTCTAATTATACATAATGAAAAATTATAAAAATTTGATATTGATAATCTTTGCATTGAGACAAATCAAACAAGATCTCACTTAAATATGTTTCAACTTATAGATTAAGAATTAATTACGAATTAAGGGCGATAAGTGAATAATGCAAATATTGCTAATGTTGCAAGTGATTTAAAACAGAGAAAGTATATATCATTTACAAATTTCGTTGTTTTCTTCACATTTTCTCTTTTCTCCCTTTTTTGCTTTCATTCATCAAATCAGAGATTTATTCTTTCTATCTCATTAATCTAAGTCTCACATGTTTGCAGCTTGTGGGAGAAGATTACTTATTTTTTCTCATAAAAAAATCCCTTTTTTTTTTGTTCCCATATCTAAAAATTGGGTTTTTTGTATTTTAATTATCTCTCTATAGATTTTTTTGGGTTAGTTGATTCGAATCAAAAAGAGAAGTAAAGCATGTAATCAATCGCGATGAATGGGCCATATCTCCGTCATTAGTTACAAAAAGAAAATATATTTCGAACAACTTTTTTTTTCTTACAATACAAGTTTTTATGTTTTTAGCATAATTTTTGTGAAAATAAATAAATGAAACTACAACTTTTATTTATTTTTTTTGAAAGAAGACTAATATTATATTTGATTAGAATAAAATGCTAAGTGATGCAATTATTATGATATAAAAGGTGTTCCTTTGTTTATCATGATTTTCTATATTTAAATCGAGTTTCTTTGTTTATCATAATTTTCTTTATTTATCTTTGGAAATTTAATTGTTAGTTTGTTACCATTATTTTATTGAATTTAGGCATTATATGATAAATATATTTTTATCTTATTTACATTGATTAATAATATATGCGTAAAAGGAATATAAAGTATACCATAAGTTACATTCTTTGTAAATATTAAATTTGTATCACTTCTAATAAAAATCTAAAATTTATACATTTTCTTAAAATGTAAATTTTTTTCTAATGCAAGTTAAATAACAATGAAGTAAGGATATTTTAGACACTAAATTTCAAGTAACAACACTAAATATATAAAATTGATATTTTTGTTTGAGTTTTATATTAAGTTTGAATTTTATTAATTGTTAATTAGATAATTAAATTTAGATGGTTTATTTAGTTGGCTTCTTTGTTTAGTAGTTAAAAATTGACTTTCTATTCAAATTGAGGCGATGTAAACGGCATTTAGAGATACACAGATATTTATAAAGGAGCGATAAAACTTGAGAAGAATTGACAATAACAATCATAATATTGTTTCCTAATACTAAAATCTAAAATTTTATTTTTCTTTATTTAGTTTGATCAACTACTAAAAACTTGACATTAAGAATGTTCTGATAAGAAAATAAAGAACAAGATATAAAATTAGAATTAAATCATTTGATTATTACCTAACATAAGTTTTAAAATTTTACCAGTACGTATTAAAGCATAATGAATCATATGTAGTGGTTTTATGGGTCAAAATTAGGCAAATACTAAAGATTTTAATATATGATGATGATAATAATATTTATACTTCAACATACAATGTTGTATACAAATTAAAAAGGTAGTTAAATATTTATAGTTGATATAGTTTAATATAAATTAATATGTCCATTTTTTAGTAAGTATATATATATATATATATATATATATATATATATATATATATATATATATATATAGATATATATATATATATATATATATATATATATATATATATATATATATATATATTGTTTAATTTTATTTTTCATTAGTATATATATATGGGTCAAAATTAGGCAAATACCAATAATTATTTTTTATTTTATTCTTTTTTTGATAATTTCTTCATTTATTTATAAAAGTATATGTTAAATATAATTACGTATTAATAACCTATGCTTAGCACGGGCAATCACCTAATGAAATTTGAATTCATACTTGTACGGGAAGCAGTTTCTTCTCTTAAAATAATTGAGTTAATCCAATTAAAAATCGTCTCACAATAAGACAGTCACAATATAAAATTAGTAAAATAGAAAATGGTAATCATATTGATGGTTGTAATTAGCAACATAATCAAAGTTTAAGACCCCTCAAAAAACTTGAAAATCTTTGAGAAAGATTGAGCATCAATTCAAAAGATTCAAACTTTGGCCTACCTACCTTGGTAAAAACATGTATACTTCATTTACAAAAATAAAAATTAAAAATAAAAATAAAAAATTAGTGGGCCCTAGATTATTGGATAAGCAACTAACTCCCACCCATGACCCATCCATCACTCCACATAAAACTTCAAACCACCATCCAAGAATTAACACCACCCTGTGTGGGTCCCATTTTTGAGGTGTCCCAAGAAAATCCAAGTATCCAACCCTCTATCACATCATTAACCCCACTACAATTCCCTTCAGACTTCAGATCATAAAAGGCTCTGATTTAAGGACCACTGTAAGAACATTGTGCTGCATAGCACCCGATCAAACATAGTACATTAATATTCCATCAGATCAGAGTATCAGCATCTACGGGGATTATAGCTTCTAGTTGACACACAACCAGTAATCGGTAACCGCCATGTGAACGACTAACGAGTTTAACCGGTGGTAATATCACGTGAGATTGATTACATCACGTGACTCCGTGGGCCCACACACTAATGACTAATGACAGAACGCGTGGGATTTCACTAATGGTAGGATGGTAGCTTGCACACTACTACACTCCACGAACATAGATCAATTTATTACTATTATTTTCTTTTTTTTTTTAATTTTTATTACTACTATTTCATTCAAAAAGAATATAAGTCAAATATTTTATTTACAAAAAAGAAAAAATAAGCGGCATTTCACGGAGACCTATTTGACTCGTACTAATTTTTAAAAAAGGAAAAATAGAGCGGCGCATGGGAATTAGATAGGGGCGCGTGTATAGGATAAAAACCTAGAACTTCACGATTTGTAATCTGTTAACACTAAACACATCATCCGTACCTTTAAATTTACTACCCAAAAATCTCTCATTTCGATTCGCATAATATATCAATTCAAACCGCATAAGAGTAGTTATTATTTCGGCGAGAAAAATAACGACCCAATATAAAAATTACTGAATTCTTTGAAATTAATTATTATAATGATTATAATAAGAGTAATTGTTTAATATTCAGAGTATTGGTTCAAAAAATAATTTTAATTATATTCGTTTATTTCTTCCACCTAAAATAATTGCAAAGTAGATATGGTAATTTCCGATTTCTTATCGCTACTCATGATACACCAAGTAACAACCTATTTTCTCTTCTCACCTTCCATTGTTGAATCTATATGGGAGTTGGGACCCACCTGAACAATATCCCTTATATGAATTTTTGACCCATGGAGAATCATACAGAATGACAAGGGCATTTTCGTCATAATTAGGAGAGAGAAAATAGGAGGCTTTGAGTGGAAGTTTCTTCTTACTGGTGAAGAATTAGCTATGGAGTTTAAATTTGGTGGTTTCAGAAAGGAAAAAAAGAAAGAAAGTCATCAGTCATTAAATGACTATTGTATCTTTTTTTCTGACAATATTGTCCTTCCCATATTCTTAAACCCTCCTCAAGGGTACTTCCGACAAATCCACCATCCCCACCACCCAAAATAACTAGAATAATAACATTTTAATTTTCCCAAAAAATGAAAATGGAGGAATTAGTAGCGGAAAACAAGAATGACAGCTGACCAGAAAATGGAAAAACATACACGCGTATAGGAATCGACATAGCTACCGGAAAAGGAAAGATCCGGTTGCTGACAAGGGTAAAAACGTAAATCTAATGACTAACATAAGAAATAAAAAAAAAGTAAACAATTATATAATGACAAACCTTGGATCTGAACCGATCGGACGGTGGAGGAAGAATATGGTGAGAGGAGAGAGATTCATCACAACCGTCACTAGGGGAGGCGCCGCCGCAACTCCAAGAAAGAGGAGTAGTAGGACTACGCCTAGTACTTTCTCGTCGCTTTTTAATACCGTCACAAACAACGGCACCAAGTGAAGAGGACGACGTCGTATTAGGTTTAGAACGAGGAAGACGTAAACCCCATGAAGGAGGAAGAGGTTTAAGAATGAATGAAGCTGGTCGTGTAGAGGTAGTAGAAGAAGATGGATATGGAGATTCTTTTAAGCGAAGAAGAAGGCCTGCAACTATATTATCGTTGGTGATTGCTGCTGAAAACCAATCGTCTTTCATTGTTGAAGAAGATGAGGTAAGGTGAGGTGGTGGCGGAGAGAGAAAGCGAAAGGGAAAGGGAGAAAAAGGGAAAGAGAGAGGGAAGAAAGAGAAAGTTGTGTGAAGGGAAGAAACGAAAATGAAGGGATGGATGGAAAGATGGGACGAGTGTTGGGTTTTGTTGGGTGAAGAGTGGAGTTTTTTTTTTATTTTTTTGTTAAATGTGAATATTTTGTTATTTTATCCATGGGGTCATTGTTTTTTTCATATTCTAGGCAAAGTTTAGTCTAAATTGAAAAATCGAATAAATTATAATTTTAGTATTTGGTTTGACCAATGTTATAATTGTATAAATGATTTGGTTTAATTTTTTTCAATGAGATGATAGTTTAGATTTAGTCTCTGTATTTTATTTTTAGACTAGATTAGATCGAAAAATCGTAGCTTTTTTAAAAAAATAGATTGCTACCTAGATATTTTTATATGTAGTTTTTTTATGGTAATATCTAGATTGCTACCTAGATATTTTGATATGTAGTTCATGCAATCAACTGATTACGAATAATTATATTTGGTTGTTTCGGTAATAAAACGAAAAAGTGCAAAAGATACTTAAAATACCTGGAAATAGGTGTAATCGGGGACAACTGTCAATATGATGAAAGTGCTTATGATCTTTCTACTAACTACAGTCTAACATTAGCCTTATCCGGGGGTGATTTCCCGGAAAACCCCTCCGACGCTCAAGTCAGATCGGGAAACAGAAATCAATGAATGTATGATATTGAATGAATACAAGATTAACGGATTGTAAGATGAGTTCAGAACAATTGAAGGATATTTGGTTAAGTATAGATTGTAAGTAGAAGGACGGTGTATTTTTATGGAGTTACGGTAGGAAGATCAAAGCTTAGTCGCGTGCAAATGATGTATGCAATATGTATTTATAATGGTAGAATGGAGGTTAGATGGTAAATTAATGTGGAAATCATGAGCATGATGGATGAGTGGTAGGTTATAGTGAGTAGTGGGTGGTTATTTTAAGAAGTTATTAGCCTAAGGTGAGTGGTTTAGGGTTTAACTAAATAAATTCGGGTTGATTTATTTGACCCCATAACATTGATGATTGTAGTTGCAAAATTATTTGCTTAAACAATTTTGAACTGAAACTGAGAGTTTTGTTCATAAGATGTTATTTTCAATGACAAATTCAAGTATATAGAGTAGCAAATTTTTATATTAATTGGTGTGATATAAGAATAAAGTATTCTCTCATTGAAGCAAATATTATTTTTTTCATGTATTAAGAAAAATTAATATTTGGTTTGATTTTCACTAAACTACCTTTTATTTGAATGTCGTAAAAAAATTAAAATAAATTAATTAGTGTGGCATGGATGTGTAAGATCAGTTTACTAATTATTCTTACTTACTTGATTTCCTTATATTGCCAAGAGTAGTTTTGATGAATGCTAATACTCTTTTATGTTTTATGAAAATTGCAATAATTCATGGAAAAATTATTTAAAATAATTTAATCTCTATTCGATTTTTCTTTTATAATTTTAATTATTAATTAATAATAAATAATCTGAATTTTAGTAATATATGTTATACCACAATAGCCTGTTAAAAAAAATAAATAAATAAAAAATTAACCACCAAGACCCTTCCCCCCACTCCACCCCCTCCCCTATCCCTACCCTTCAGTCCTTCACAACTGCCACCATCTCATCCTCTCTATTTTAGAATGCTTTTTATTCTCTTAAAAAAATATAATACATTAATATCTTGCATTTTCAACTAATAAATTAGGGAAAAGAAATAGAAGATGGAATTATAATAGACTTAGGGTGCTTAATTTTGTTGTGCATTTCTTTGTTGCAATAGAATGGCTACAGCAGGGATAAAGAAGGAAAACAAGGGGATTGACTGAGGTGGGGTGGTCGGAGTGGAGTGGTCGGTGCAGGGTGGTGGTAGTGGGTGTTCCTTTTAATTCTTAATAATTTTGTTATTTTTAAAATTTATTTTTATTTAAACGTTACTATTTGAGCATCAACATTCTTGGTTAAGTAATATATTAGTTCTGATTATTTATGGTTAATTAAAAATTAAGATTATTGTATGTAAATTAGTAAAAGATTGGATTAATATGAGCTATTTTTCCTGAATCTTTATAGTCTATGTTGAGTTCGTTGATTACTGATGTGCATCTCAAACTCTACATATTAAACATAATAAAGAGTTTTATAAGCAATATTATTATGAGGCCATTTAAAAAAGTGCTATAAAAAATATGTGATGGTTATTGAAGTGTTTATTATTGTCTATATTTGAATTATTTCCCATTGAAAGAGAAGGGTATATATACTACTTTAGAAACTTAAAAAGTAACATTTACTATCAACAATTGGTTAGTAAACCTCCTCTGGACTAATAAGTGAATAACCTCTTCTCCTTTGGGTTCCACAAGTTCGTTTTCATTAGAATTTCACCTTTTTGGTGGACTAAAATTATAAGAACATTCATATATACTGAGAGTGTTGAACTCTCATTTGTTGCCAACATGTGTGTAATTTTACATCGAAAAAAGATAAAACATATCACTTTATAAATTGAAGAGTAAATTCTACTACTTGATTTTAACTATTGAACTAGTTATCATCATATGGCCTTATTAGTGAATCATCTCTTATCATGATTGTTTGGATTGCACAAACTCAATTCTCAAATTCTTAGAATGAGTTGGCTACTTGGCTTAAAATAGATAACATAATAATTTATTATGACTCAAACTTATTCTTTAATTTTCATCCAGATGATTATCTTATTTTCTTTGTGATCTATATTTTTCTCTCACTTTGTCTTAAAAGACACCTTTTTAAACCTACGCTTAAATATACTTATTGTAATTTCTATAGAACGATGAGAGTATAAGTTTAAATTTAAAATATTGTAATACCATAAAAAATAAGAAAAATTAATGTTAACAATCGAACCTTTTTACTCATCCGTTGTGATTCTGCAATAATCCACTTTTGAATTATTTTTATTAATTCAACCTTTGGCTATAGTTTGCTATCAATATAACCTTTTATTTTATTATAATTGAACATTTGTCCTAAGTTTACTATCAACATTCCCTATTAAACTAAAGGCAAAACTTAACTTATTAAAAAATAATCTAAAATTAATTATTTAGCGGAATGAAAAAATATTATATTATTAATATTAATTTTTTTTAATATCTTTAAATTATCATGGTTTCATATTTGGATGAAACTTATTGAATATTTTTTTTGAAATGGAATAAGTGAAAATATATTGCACGAAATTTACGGCAAACAAAATAAAATAGATTTACACTCAAAAAAAAAAATTAAACTCAAAAAATGGAGTACTTCACAAAGTGGGGTGGAGACGTGGAGCAAGTCAGAGAGCGGCCGGGCTGACCCTTTTTCTCCATCTCCAAGTTTCTCATTTGTGTGGCTTTTACAAAGAAAAGTGGGGTCCAGAAGGATTTACAGGTGGCACGTGACATACTCATACTTAGAATATTTAAGTTGATTGGTTCGACTTAGATATTAAAATTACATCAAATCAAAACCAAATTAAAATAGCCGAGATTTTAGTAAATAACATTGGTGTCTAAAGTTAATAAATTATTCTTAAATGGTAGGATTTAATAGGGTGAAGATTTTGTGATTTTAATTTATTTTTTGCATAATTTGCAAATTATTACCTTAAAGTTTAGCATTTTTGTAAATTGTAGTCTCAATATTTATTTTTTGCGAAATAAAGCCGCCAAAGTATTAAAGTTTGCACTTTCAGGCCAAAATACAGAATTCCAATTCATTTTGGTCGTCGGAAGTTTGCACTTTTATACTTTGACGTTTGTAATTCGCAAAAAATAAACATTGAGGCTGTATTTCGCAAAGTGTTAAATTTTAAGGCTGTAATTCGTAAATTATTCTTATTCTTTTTGGTGTTGTCTATTTTATTATTATTTTTTGTCTTATTATGGTGATTTACAAATCACAATGATTAATTAGTAATTTTGAATTAAAATATATGATTTTAAAATTTTTCAAATTCTTAAGTGTCTCATTTACTTTATGCATTATATCTAATACACTTATTCAATCTATAATATATCTAACTATGTATAATTAAAAATTATATAAAGTTGATATTAATAAACTTTTTACATTAAAACGAATCAAATAAAATTCCACATGATAATGTTTTAACTTTTAAATTATTAATAAAATACAATTTAGAAGTAATTGATGAATAGTATCCAAAAAATAAATAAAACATCTAAATTGAATAGAAGGAAGTACTACCTAAATAAAATCGTTTAACACAACTAGGGTTGGACCAAGTCATTGTAAAATAGTTTGATAAGGTGTAGTCCTTTTTACAATAATTAGTTCATTACTAATATTATCATACTAGTATATATTCTCGTACAATACACGTTCGGTGATCTTACATTTTAGATTATTATAAGTATTTATTTTCAATTTTATTTTATATACTTATTAATAGCGAAATAAAATAACTATGACAACATAATTAACGAGTATATATATATATATATATATATATATATATATATATATATATATATATATATATATATATATATATATATATATATATATAGATATATATATATATATATATATGGATAGAACATCTGCATGTAGAGCATAAAGTTTGGGATTCGACCCCTATATATTAAATAAATATAATTAAATAATGAATATATATAAACGTAATCAATATGAAATGCATTACACTATATTTCTAACTAGTTATAATATGTCACATTTATGTACGATTAACGAATGAATTACATTAATTCATTGTCTAAACTACCTCCTTGGCTGTCTATTTTATTATTACATATGACAATTCAATAGAATAATATATTATTTAACTTTTCTTATATATTTAGTAATCAATTTCACAATAATAAATAATATGAACTTTACCATTCATATAAAAAGATATTCATTTTTTTTATGAAATTATATATATATATATATATATATATATATATATATATATATATATATATATATATATATATATTTCTTAATCTTATTAGATTCGTATTTAAATGTAAAGGATCTATAACTATTACTAAAACAAAACACAACTGACATCATCACCTTTTAAAAATGCTTTCGTGTCGCTTCTTTATTAAAAAATTTTCCTCTAAAAATTAATAAAGATGTCATTGTTATTATGATTTCTTTGAGTTACTACTTTCTTATTTTGAGTATATTATTATTCCTATTAATTGTTTTTTATTTTTTAGGTTAAATCGCATTCAATGTATTAGAAAACTATATATTATATTTCATTTATTTCAATTGTGTATAAGAAATTTTCAATTTTATTTATTAAATGAACATTATTTAGTGTATTGGATATTTGAGATGGTTAAAATATAATAATATTTTTATTAGGATTTTTTTTTATTATTTATACTCTTGGTTACTTAAATGCAATGATTAATTCTAATATGATTTAGGTTATGATTATCTTTATATAAGTCACTTATATTTTTATGAGAAAAAAATTATCTTTGTCTTTTAAACTAACAAAAATAATTTTACATAATTATATGTATCTATATTTGATTTTAAAGTGTGTAATTAATAGTAATGGAGTAATATTTAATACTTTTATAAACTAAGGTAATAGTTACTTTTGTTAGAAAAAATTGGTATGTTATTTTTTTTATTAAAAAACTCATAATTTCTCATTGTACTCAAGATACATTTGCTCTTTTATTTAAAATAAAAAAAGTAAAAGTATAAATATAATTATATTGTGCTTATTGTAAAATATGATATAATATACGTAATGTATACAACTATTCAGAGTGAAACGTAATATAACTATAATGTACAATTTATTTTTAAAATTTTAATTTCTTAATTTATACAAATATGTCAGAAAGTTTGATAAAGTCGTGCATCACACGAGCACTATCTAGTTAATGTAAAAAAATCTTTTAAATATTAAACCTAATTTAACTTTAAATTAATTTAGGAAAATAAAGTGTCACATAATCAGTTTTAACTCTATTATTAAATTAATATATTTGACAAGGTTTGAATTAAGAAGTTGCATTTTGTTATATTTCAATACTCTATTCCCTCTATTTCTTAATATTTTTCTATGAAGCAAAATTGATACAAAATTTAGTAAAATTAATATTATGTTGTAGTGAGAATTTTTAATCATAGTAATATATATGCGTAATTAAGAATGAATTCTTAATTTTTTTTTTCCATCAGCCATTCTTGCACCATAGGAATTCTTTTCTACACCACAATTTGGATCTTAAATTAATTACAAAAGTGTGATCTTTAAGAATATCAAGAAATTAGAGATGTTTGTTAATGATAATGTAATAAAAAATTAGCAAGATAACAATGATAGAAAAGTTATTATTTTTCATTTTTCAACTGTTTTATTATATAATATAATTATATGATATTATATGATTATAAGATATAATGTAATATGATTTATTGCTTCCCACTTAACAAGTCATGAAAGTAAGTCTTCGGGAGAGTTTTTAGTAGATCTACTCGAACGAGCCTAGCAGTGTTCGACCGAGCAACTTTAACTGCTGCTTCTGCATTATTTTTACGCCACATTAAATATAAAGCATTTATGCGATAAAGCTTTTTTGTCACAAAAGGCATTTAGTGACAAAATAGGCAACAAAATGCTTTGTCGCTTAATTTTTTGTTGCATAATCAAGATTTTGTCGCCTATTTTGTCACTGACTTGGCGACAAAGCTAAGGTTTTGTAGCCTATTTTGTAGCTAAATTGATTTTCTGATTATAAAAAAAATAAATATTTGTCATTATTATTAAATATTAATAGTAATTATTACTATTATTATTTAACAATAATAACAAATATTCAATTTTTTTAAAAAATGATACTCAAACACTATATATAAACAACAAAAGTAATTAAATTGAAATTTAATGAATAAATTAATATTAAATTAAAAATTTTATATATATATATATATATATATATATATATATATATATATATATATATATATATATATATATATATATATATACATATATATATATATGTATATATATATATATATATATATATATATATATATATATATATGTATATATATATATATATATATATATATATATATATATATATATATACATATATATATATATATATATACATATATATATATATACATATATATATACATATATATATATATATATACATATATATATATATATATATATATACATATATATATATATATATACATATATATATATATATATATACATATATATATATATATATACATATATATATATATATATATATATATATATATATATATATATATATATATATATATACTACAAAATTGTTTACATCAATGTATAAACAATAATAAACGTAGAAATACAAAAATTAAAAATAACCACCACGACTAGAGCAACTACCACCACCGCGGGTATTATGCGAGCCTCGGGAACCACCAAATCCACCAAGGCTACCTCCCATATGTAATCAACACTAAGTAATACAATAAAAAATAAATTAAAAAAATAATTACTAAATACTCTAAAAACATAAATAGTTACAGCCATAAACAACAACAATTGTAAACATGAATAACCATAAATATTTGAAAAATAAAAGCCATAAATTTTTTTTTAAAAAAAGAAAGATGGAACAATAACATGAAACAACAACATGAAAAATGGAAGACCAAAAATATTAAAATCTACATACAATTCGAAAATGAAAGACGAAAACATGAAAATCTACATACAATTCGAAAAATTAAAGACCAAAAACATGAACATGAACATGCAATTCGAAAAATTAAAGACAAAATACATGAACATGAACATGCAACCTAAGAAACCGACTTTCAATTCAAAAATAAACATGAACATGAAGATATGAAGAACAAAAAATATTGAATAAAAATCAACAACATGCAATTCGAAAAATAAAAATAAAAAGAGCCATTAAATTGTATAAACAACAATGTATATTAACATTATAAAGTATGAGATGAGATTACCTAAGGAAAGACAAGAAAAGTGGCTGAAAAATTGCTCTATTCGTTGGATTAAGTGGCTTGAAGTAGAGAGAAGGAGGAGAAATTTTTAGTAAGTTGAGTGAAGTATTGGAGAAGAAGATGAATAAGTTTGAAAAATGAATTGAGAAAGAGATTGAAGTAAATTTAAAATCCGGATTAAAAACTTTGCGACAAAAGCTTTGTCGCCTGCTCTGTCGCTAAATTTTTACCATTTTAAATTTCAAAACGAAGCGACAAAGTAGGTGACAAAAGCTTTATCGCTAAAACCTTTTCACAGTTCAAAATTTACTTTTTTTCGCTCATTTTCTCTGATAGTGTCCTTTTTATTTTTTAGCGACAAAAGTGTTTTGTCGCCAGCCTGCGACAAAGCGTTTTGTCACTTAACCTCTTTTTTCAGAATTAAGTTTTGTCGCCAAATTGATATGTTTTTGTAGTGCGCGTTGCCTTGTTCGAGCAACTCACTTCCCATGCTTTGCCTTGTTCAAGACATGGTTTCTCACCCTTTAGTGAAGCCTCAAACATCCATAGTGATCACTTCATTGATCGTTCCAAACACCAATTCACCATAATTCGATAAATCTCCATCCACCTCTAAGGTGCATGATAAAGCGTGTTCGATTATGTGAACAAAGTCATGAGTTTTGGCACTAACATGAATTGTCGTAATTAGTTTGAAATAAAAATAAATAAAAAGAATAACTCTAATCCATTAGATAAAGAAATTAATTGTTTTATCTTAGTGATTTGGCTTAATACCGAAAATCTAATTTAAAATTTATTGTATATACTCACAATAGGTAAACTTTTGTATTAGTTTTTAAAAATAAAAAGTTTAAATATTTTTCTAATATCGAGACCAAATTATTTTCTAGAATCATCTAAGCAGTAAAGAATAAATATGATAATAAAGAATTGTTGTATCTAGTTTTAGAATAAAATATTGGTTGCTAGAATGAACCAGGATCAATTGGATCGCTAATTAATATTTTAAAATTTTCCTAAAATAATACTATTAACAACTATTAATAAATAAAATTAATTTAACATTATATTTTACTTAAATATCTAATACTCCTATTAAGGTATATATAGATTATTCCCCAAAGATACCAATCGCTGATTTTTTTTATTTTCCCTTTTTTGTAGTCGGACATAATTGGCTATTGTCGCGTAATCAAAGGATATTGTAATAATTAAGACATTTTGCAAAACTCATTTGTCATTTACAAGTTTTAATGGTTTTTATGATTTGTGCAAGCTTCTTTATGAAGTTGAACAATTATTGGCTATAGAGATGGCAATGAATTCTAAATCTGTTTTTATTAATTAGGGTTGAATTAACGGATTTGTATTACAAAAAGATTACTAATTCAATTAATTAAACTATACATAACCTAAATTCAAGAAAAAAAAAATACATACATAACTTCTTGGACATTTGACTTACATAAGTTGTTATATTATTAATCGGTCTCATTGTGAATCACATGTTATATAAAAACTAAATAGCCCAACTAATGTAAATAAATTAAAAACAGAAAATTAACTCTTTCTTTTTAGACCGTTTCACTAAATAAGGATCTCTCACAAAAGCAGTTGTTTGATTTACCAATATTAGCCCTTATAACCTTTTGGACATTTTTCATTTTTAATCGATATCATTCTAGATGCTCAACACCAAACGTATATGACTTGTAACCAAAACAATATAAATATCAAATAGTTTGATATTAATTAGAAGAAAATGGTGTAGTAAATTAGAGAGAATTATAGATTATAGATGAGGGAATAGTTATGTAAAAAGATATGGAGTCATGGCAAAAGAATCGAGTATATATGGAAGATGTGGATATAAATTGTCAAGTTATATAAATTTAAATTGATAATAAATAGGACGCGTTAGTCATATATTAATTCAGCTGACATAAGATAATTAGCCAAGAAAAATTAGTCAAATTTGATTTACAATAAAATTAATGATGTCAAAATTAATCAAATATTGAGAAGAAAAGAAATAGAGTATTACTATATTGACTGAGGTATTGGGTTTTCTATGTGGTAACCAACATTTTTAAAAATTCATGCGGTAAACTTGAGGTTTATCAAATTCTTTTTCCGTGACCTTTTTACCCAAAAAATGCTTGAAAACTTTAATTACAAAACTTAAACCTTGTTGTATGCCTATTTATTCATTTCACCAGATTAAATTGCATCAGTTTCATAATTTAATAGTAGAAGAGATTGAAAAAAAAAACTAGGGTTTGAATTTGGGAGAATTTATGTGATTTGAAGGAAAGTTGGTAGAGATAGGGTTTATGTTTTGAAGGAAATTTATAAAACTGATGCAATTTGATCCGATGAAACAAACAAATAGTCGTACAATAAGGTTTAAACTTTGTAATTAACGTTTTCAAACATTTTTGTGTAAAAAGGTCAGGGGAAAATAATTTGGAACCTCAGGGTTACCACGTGGATTTTTAAAAAGCGTTGGTTACTATGTGTAAAACCCAATACCTCAAAATTACCACGTGAAATTTCTCTTATTAGGCTTCTAAAGTATGGAGTCGTCTTACGTGAGACCGCCTCATACAAGAATATGTGGTTTTTAAAATAGTTCAAAAATAAAGTCTAATTTTTAAACACTAATTCTTTATTAAGGTCGTCTCACCGTTAGACGAATTCAATTAGGTCCGTCCAAACTATTTTAAAATAAATTCAAGTTTTATTGTTTTATTATTATTTTTGTATTGATGGACTATTTGTATGGACATATCTTATAGTGAGACGGTCTCATACAAGATTTACTGAATTTTTAATGGTTTTATAAATAAGACTCAATTTTGTCAAAAGTTCCTAATTTCACACGGTTGTGGACTTAACCTCGTTCTGAGATTTAGTTGGGCTTATTTGCGATATTGGGCATTTAAAAAATGCTTAGTAAACTTTTGATGTTAGTCATGGACCCAATAGCCGAGGACATGAGGCCTTATTGGTCAATGGGCCTGGTCTTTAGCCCTCTCTATTACATTTATTGAAAAAATAAATAGATTAGCTAAATTATTAAAAAAAAATACGAAATAAGACAAAAATTAACTTATTTTCAAAAATAAGCGTCTAATTTTCAAACCTGAGGTTTGGTACTGTTCGCAGTTAGTAGTTGGCTAACTGCGAACATGTGCTTAATTTTTTAAAAAGGCAAAGAAGTTGTTCGCAGTTAGTAATTGCGAACAGGGCCGTTGACTTTTTTGACCCTGTTCGCAATTACTAACTGCGAACACCATCGAGCATAATGGGCCTGTTAGTGACTACGAACAGGGTCAAAAAAGTTAACAGTAGTAACTGCGAACAACTTTTTTGCCTTTTAAAAAAATTAAGCACTAACTTTGAACAGACCCAAACCTCAGGTTTGGAAATTAAACGTTTATTTTTTGAAATAAATTGATTTGCATCTTATTTCATGGTTTTTTTTTATTTTTTTATTTTTTTTATAAATTAGCTTATCTATTTCAATTTTTCTACATTTATTTAGCATTAAATCAACAAAAATTGTCAAGTGAGATGGCGGTAAAACCATTTGTGTTAATTGAATTAATGTAATATACAATTATAATTTTAAAGCGTTTACTTACTATCTTATAAGTTATAACTTCCAAGACCAGGCCAATTAAAATCTGGAAAAAATTAAATAAAATAAGCTTTTTTAGAAAAAAATTCCCCAAATGAGCTTTCAAAAAATCTTAATACTTAAAATAAGCGTTTTTGTGCCCGAGCATAAAGTCATGACTTATTCGCTATTACTAACAACAAATAAAGAAGCTAGTAAAAAAAGGTCAAAATCTTTAATTTACTGTTACTAGTAACGAACAAAAGAAAGACAATGTTATAACGTTGAAAATGACAAAAAAACAAATACATGTTAGTTCAATGTTATTGACAACAAACTATGAAATGACTTTTTTTTGTTCTTTAAAATGTTATGATATTGTTTTTCTTTTGTTCGCTGATAGTAACAGCTAACAAAAATTTTTAACGTATTTTACCAGCTTCTTTGTTTGCTGTTAGTAACAGTGAATAAATACTTGACTTCAACTTTGAAATGGAGACATTTATTTTGAAAAATAAAATTTTCCAAAGCTTATTTCGAAAAAATTTTCCCAAAAAAATTGTTGTTTTCAAATTTTCACACCCCTTAGTAGTAGTAATAGCCGATCAAAACTTCCTCCCCAGTCCCCACTGATGCCCACCAACAGAGGTCCCAAAGAAGCCTAACATAAAGTTCTACTATCCTAATGGGCCAAATACAACAAGGAAGCCCAAAATACATATTTTCTTCCACTACGACATTATCAATAAGCCTTATATGAAATACAAATTATTATGAGAGACAGTCTCTTTAAAAGATGTATTAGATATATGGGCTAAATAGACCATTTAATACAAATAAAATAGGAAACAAGAATATGTCAGCTTCTTGTTTTGAGGTTGTTTCTTTGAAAGACAATCACAAGAGTAGCTTTATATGAAATCGTCTCACTATGGAACGAACTTATATAAAATATAATTAATTTTTAATTAATTATTTTTAAATTTATAAGTGATCATTTTAAGGTCATAAGTAATCACTTTAAGATTATAAAAATCGATCACTTTAAAACTTTAGTATTTACTGTAAAGTTATATAAGTGATAACTTTAAGACAATAAGTGTATATTGGGCCTCTTTAATAGAGATCTTCTCACCATAGGACCGTTTCATTTAAAAAATTTATGCGACAACTAATACTTTATTTATGAGAGAGCATCTCTCGGTTAGACAATTTTAAATAAGAAATTTAAATTTTCATAATTATTACTTCTATTAAATAAGAAATTTAAATAAGAATTTTTAATATTTGAATTTTAGTAAAATTTATTCTTTCCAAATAAACTAATAAATTAAGTGTATACAAAATTAATAAAAAAAATTAGAAATCACCATCAAGTGTTCATGAGTCTAAAACTCAAAATGATGCCACTACTTTATAAAATAAAGTTCCACCTATATTCTTTCCATAATAATGAATATTGATATCTCACCCCCCGAAAGAAAGATCTGCATATGGTGTTTATTGACTTGGAGAAAGCATATGGTAGCATACCACGACGTGTTATCTAGGATAGCCTAAAGGCTAGAGGTATTTCTTCAGTGTACATTGAAGCGATACGGGATATGTATGACAGAGTTTCAACTAGCATTCAAACACCAGTGGGGATAACAGAGCCTTTTCCGGTTAAAGTGAGACTACATAGAGATCGACTCTAAGCCCTTTCATTTTTACTGTCATAATGAAAGAGATTTCAAAATTTATTTGAGAGATGGTACCATGGTGCATGATTTTCGCAGACGACATTGTGCTGATAGCAGAAACTAGAGAGGAGGTCAGTAACACATTGGATGAGTAGAGGGAAGCTTTAGAAGGCAAAGGACTGTGCATTAGCCGTATGAAGACCGAGTAGCGCTGTGACTTTAGCGGGACATCACCGGTAGGTGAACCAGAGATGTCCATAGATGAAACAGTAGTTAAGAGTATAACCAAGTACAAGTGTTTGGGATCGATCATTCAAAGGGATGGGGAGATTGACGGAGATGTAAATCATCATATACAGTCGGGTTGGCTCAAGTGGCGAGCAGCCACCGCAGTGCTATGTGATAAGAAATTCTCAAGCAAGTTAAAAGGAAAATTCTACCGGGCGGCAATCAGACTTGCTCTGCTATATGGGACTGAATTTTGGCCAGTAAAAAGATTTTCGAACATTAGATGGAAGTTACAGAAATGCTTATGCTGAGGTGGATGTGTGGGCACACATTGATGGATCGAATTAGGAACCAAGAGTTTAGGGATAAACTAGGGGTAGCCCCTATATCTAGAAAAATGCGTGAAAATAGATTGAGGTGGTTCGGTCATGTGCAAAGAAAGACTTTCAACGCCCCTGTGAGGAGGATAGAAAGCATCATAGTAGAGGGTAAGAGGAGTCGAGGAAGACCCAGAAAAACTTGGGATGAGCAAATAAAAGTTGATTTGCATGAGTTAAGCCTCTCTGCGGAACTAACTAGGGATAGGAGTAGTTGGAGACACCATATCCATGTCTTAGATTACTGATGTCCTCTCAGTCTACCTTTTAGTGTCCTTAACCTCTTGCTTGTATCGTTTCTTTTCTATTAGTCCTTTGTTTTCCTTTTATAGTGGTTCTACCTTTTATAGGCCTCTATGTTATCTTTCACATGTAATCACGTCCCGTTATCTTCCTCGAGCAGGGAGACTCCTTTAGCCGCGCCCTCCTTTATGGGTATGAGTTGCCGTCGTCTTTCCCTCCCCAGACCCTGATCTTAGTTTTCTAAGAGCGGGATATATTAGATAGGATGATAACGACATCTCACCCACCAATAAAACATATTAACACACTAAATCAATTAGACTACATAACTTCTATTTTTTTGCTTCAAACATGATTACCATATCATCAATTATTAATTTTAAACTCAGAAACAAAGAGGAACGTTAACTTGAACTATAATTACTAAATAAAATCTCACTGTTACTTTTATATAACGAAATTAATAATTAGTAGTACAATTTTTACTATAGATAGAACTCTTAAGATTTTATTTATTAATCAATTTGTATTAATATTACATTTTCACAAATTCTTGTGAGAAACGATCTCTTTGAGATATCATCCCATTATAATTTTTTAGTTTAATTAAGATTTAATGAGCTTGGGCCTGTCTCACGATCTCTCAAAACACCGGGTATACAATTTTTTTACATTTGTTTTACCATGCCATATTTCATCCACATTTATCTCCTAGTTGTGAGTTTCACCATCCTTAACAAACTCGAATGCCGGCATTGGTAAATCACTTCAGCTCGTCTTGGACGAGACGACCTTATAATGAGACTGTCAATTTGGGCTGGCCTAATTTGCGCGTGTAACAACCTCATATGTTTTCTCTCGTTATTTTCATTTTCTGGGCATTTTTCAATTATGATCTTAAATGTATCAATTTTGAATTTAAAAGTATCAATTTCAACTTAAAGTAAACTTTAAACAGATCAATTAAAATAAAAAATTTTAATTTTGACCTATAAGTGATCAATTTTGACATTAAACTGATCGATTTCTACCTAAATACGGTTCTGTTTCATAATTTGAGAAGGAAATTAATAAAATAATATTATTTTATCATTCTATAAATGAATTTCAAACAAAAAAAATGAATGGTCAATAACACTATCAATAATAGTGTTAAAACATTGTACTACACAATACAAGTACTCTTATTCAATGCAACATGATGGTTCTAATGGAATATAAGAGTACTTGTACTCTTTAATTATCGATCAATAATAGTGATATTACTCTTTCCTCAACACATTTATATATATATATATTTGTAAATAGTTCAAATTGAATATGTTAATAGTTAAATTATCACAATTGATGTTTTATGATCTATCTCAATTTTGAACGTATAATCATCAATTATCATTTTCAAAATAAGTATTCAAAGTCTATAATGATCTTGTATAGATTTTAGTTCAAATTGAATATGTTAATAGTTAAATTATAACATATAATTTGACAATGATGTTTCATAATCTAACTCAATTTTGAACTTCCAATTATCAATTATCTTTTTAAAAATAAGTATTTAAATTGTATAGAAATATTATATAGCATTTAGTTTAAATTTAATATGTTAATAGTTTTAACACTATTATTGATAGTTTTATTGACCATTCATTTGTTGTTTGAAATTCATCCATAGAATGATAGAATATTACCATTTTATATAATTTCATTCTAAAATTGTGAAACAAAACCATATTTAGGTAGAAATTGATCAGTTTAACATTAAAATTGATCACTTATAGGTCCAAATTAATTTTTTTTATTTTAATTGATCTGTTTAAGTTTTACTTTACGTTGAAATTGATACCTTTAAGGTCGAAATTGATATCTTTAAGGTCAAAATTAATAAATACCTAGAAAATGAAAAAAACGAGGGAAAGCGTATGATATTGTTACACGTGCAAATTGGACCGGCCCAAATTGACAGTCTCATAATAAAATCGTCTCGTTTAAGTTTTTGTGAAATCACTTTGAGGCGATAATTAGAAATTTAAAAAGCATGTTAAATTGAGTAAAATGTTTTATTACTTAATTATTTATTTTTGTCAATTATCATTAGAATATTAACAATTATAGATTTATATAATGTATCATAATTTCAGTTACTTTCTGTCAGACAGCTTTAGCTGTGCAACTGGCCTACGCCCAATATTTTTAAAAAATATTTCGACATACTAATTATAACGACAATTCCAAGACTTAAAAATCTGACTTTAAGACTTAAAAGGTCAAATTCAAAGTTTTTAATATCAACTTTGATGTTTGAGTTATTCTATTTTAAAGTTGAAATGAGAATTTAATGGTCTGCAATTGGTTTTTTAAGTATTAAAATTGACCTTTTAAGTCTTAAAGTCGAATTTTTTCCATGACTTAAAATGTCAATTTTAAATCCTTAAAATTCGTTTTTTAAGTTTTTAAATTGGTATTTTAACTCTTAAAATTAACATTTTAATTTATGAAATTCGTAAAAAATATATATACAATTGGGCCGGCCCAATAAAACGCGTCTCATAAGTGAGACGATCTCACCCAAGTTTTTGTGTCATAATTTAAGCAAAAAAATAAAGGCCCATTTTGGCCCAGTACTTTTTTTTGTGTCATAATTTAAGAAAAAAAATAAAGAGCTATTCTTTTGTGAGATCGTCTTTCGGTTAGACGATCTTAAACAAGGAGCTTATATTCTCATAATATGTATGAGATAGGCTATTAAATCATACATAAGACACGTCTCTTGGTGAAACCGTCCCATATTGCGCTATTTAAAACCTGAAGATTTAAGGGTCGGATTCGAACCTTAATAGGCTCCCACCCCGTTGCACAGCTTTATCGGTGGCAATGTCGTCAAAAAAGCAGAACTTGCATAAAACCCATCACAAATTGTATCTGAATCGAGTCCATATTGGGTTTTCGATTCGGGCACAACCAGTATTGGCGGAAGAGTAGACGGCGAAAGCTTTAGATGTCGCAGAGGTCTTAGTAAATAACGGTAATTTATGAAGTTAACAAAAATCATCCTATGTAGGTTTTGATAGAATGAGAATTTTATAATTTTAATTTAACTTTTTTAATTTTTATAGTTATTTATAAATTACGATAATCAATTAGTAATTTATATTCGATGTCCCTACAATTGGAGCACATCGCGTTACACTGTCCTATCACACAATGACTTTCAAATAAAAAAAGACCAATCTAATCAAAGTTTATTCATCACATTGTCATAAAATTGTGATGTTGATTGTGGATTTAATTTCGTCGGTGGTGCCATCGTGAAATCATCATGTGTAAATGTGTAATCAATAGAAATAGCCCTATTTTTATTTTTAGTGCGTTTTATGAAATTGCTCTATTTATATTGATGATAATTTGTACTTTTTATTTTTATCTATATATTTAAATTATCTTTTTATATATTATTTTATCTTCCTATAAAATATACTCATTTAATTTGAATTTTATTATAGAAATTGCTCTATTTATATTGATAATAATTTGCACTTTTTTATTTTATATTATCTATATATTTAATTTATCTTTTCATATATTATTTTCTTCCTATAAAATATACTCACCTGATTTGAATTTTACTTGGTTTCTTTAACCTTATTTGTACTTAAGGCTAGTTTTATGGATATAATTAGTTGAATGTCATATTTGTTTAAATTCTTTATGTGGTCCGTTAATCGTCATGATATCCATATTAATTAGTAATTATAGTCTAATTCTATTTCTTATTAAAGTTGATAAAAGAGATTTTATATGAATGGTACTATCTGCAAAAATAAATTGTTTAATAATGGTCTATTAGTCTTAATAAAAAAAAATGTTTACATTATATAATATATACCATAGTGGATTACACTTTACTCCTAACCTCTTTTTTCTTTTCTAAACCCCCAAAAAATTGCACAAGACAAATCAATTTTTAAAAATTATTTATTGATCTTAATCATATAGTTTATTCAAAGTTTCTTTAGGGTTTAGACGATAGAGATTGATTATTATTTCATAATCAAAGGTAAAAGTAATTTTTATTTTCCATATCCTTCCAAAAAAAGCATGAAATTTAAATTTGCCCTATATTTTTAGTCCATTCTATTAAATTATTCAATTTTATTTTTGATTATAATTGATATTCTTTCTTTAATTCCTATATACACACCTGACATCTTTAACATATTTTTTTATTTCATTCACATATTTTTCTCATTAAACTATAAAATTTATTCTGTCTCTTTTTTTTTCCCATCAAATGACCATAGGAGTATTTGGTGGGACAAATAGAGTATTTGGTAGTATTCTCTTCATCTCATGGGTTTTGTTATATTTTTCATTTTGATTCATCTCATAGGATTTACTACATTTTTATTTTTGATAATGATCTACGTTCTTTCTTTAATTCTCATCAATCCATTTAGGTTATTTCTTCATCTCATACGCACATTTCTTCCCTTTTCATAAAATATTATTTTTTTTCTCTTTTAACTTAATATTTTCACAACTTGTACTTATAGCAAATGTTGTGAGACGAAGGTAATAAGCGTATAACAATATTTAAACCTATGATATAAAGTTTAGAGTTTAATTCTTCTTACCACTAATCCTCTTAAAAAGCTATTAATTAGCTAGAATGCGTTGTTGATAATCCATATGTTAAGAATTTTTTTTTTCTCATCTTAGCTTAATCGTTTATATATACTTCATATTTCATGATTATCATGAGTTGGAACACGTTTTTCTCAACGTATTACCAATTCAGTTTAATAAATGACTAATCTCAATAGTATGGTCGATATATGAAATCAATTCTTAAATTCAACAGCAAATACTTACATTTATGTTTTTAATTTTCTTATATTCAATACACTTTATAAAGTTAATTTAGGTCACTTCTAATAAATTCAATAAAAAAAATGTGTAATTTTAACTATTTGATCGATTAAAATTAAAAATTAAAAATAAACTATAACGTTATTTACCAAATAAATTCTATGAAAATATGGTCATGGTTTAATTACAAGGTACAAAATTGACATCAAAGGGCGAAATAAATGAAGAAGATTATAAAGTAGATTACGATAAAAATACTAATGATTCAATATTACATGACGATGCATTGTGTGTGAAGCTTGAATAAAGTTATGTTTTTCAAAGATCATTTATTGAACAAGAATAATGTCAAAAAGGAACTTGCTTGTATGCCAAGGTAGAATATGTTCATATATTTTTTGATTTTTTTTTCAATTTTTCCCCTTTAATCTAATTTTTTTTGAAATGCCCCTTAAATAATTACTTAAGCACAATTTAATTTAAAAAAAGCACATTTTAAAGGTAGAAATAACTCATTACAAACAAATGATATATTATTTTTAAGTGTACTTTAAGCACATTTAATAAAAATAAATTTAATTCAGTAAACATAAAACCAATAGATTAAAAGAATAATAAAAAAGATCAAACTATTAATATATCTCAGTTGTGCATATTAAATAATTTTAAAAGTTGATATTAATAATCCTTATATTGAGAGAAATCAAATAAGGTTCCTCTTAACTATGTTTTAAAATATATATCAAAAATAAAATACAAATTAAGAGTAATAAGTGAATGATGACAAAAAAATAAATAAGACTAGTAGGCATAATAGGAAAAAGTATAATGCAAACTCAATGAAACATAGTGTAAAACCGTTTACCAACTACTCCCTTTATTTCCTACTGATGTTCCCATAAGGTTCAAGAAAATTATATAAAAAAAAAAATCTTTTAGATGTTGGATATATATTATCTTTATTGAATAATAAAGTTCATTGAGAGAAAGTAGAGACTATAAGCATTAGAAAGTATTCATTGAAATAAAGTTAGAGGAAAAAAATATAAGAACCAAATTTATTTAAAAATATATGAATAAAATTAGTGGAAAACAAATGAGGATCGACCATAAGCCATATAAAAAAATATTAAAATGACAACATTAGTGGAAGGAACCAAAAGCATTAATAAAACATTAAATTATAATGAACAAAGTTATATATATATCTAAAATTTGTAATATAAATAGAAAGATTCTTTGAAAAAAAACAAATAAAACAACTCAAAATTACATATAGAAACTTTATTAAAGAAAAAAATGAATATACATATTAGGAAAAATTATTCAAAATAATTTCATCTATTATTCAGTGTCATGAATAACCTTTACTATAAAAATGAATAATAGATGAGATTTTTTTAACAATTTTTCCAATATATTATAGCTCATTGTGTTTTACACTCCTAATACTTAAGTTGTGTCTAGCAATAAAGTCAAAGAAGCATGCTCGACGTCATATATATTTTGCATGCACGCACGAAGATGAATACTACATGATCTGACATGTCTCTATTACAGCCGTAAGATCAGTTGTTAGTTAGAAAAGATCAAAGGTGGACCTACTTGTCATCTACCATACCTAATCCTAACCATTTTTTTCAAAATTGAGCTGGAGATGAAAATTAGGATAATTTCAGGCATTATTTTCGATTATAATAAAGCAAAATGCAATACAACAACATGCATATTTTGGAGCTATGTACTAATAATTGGTGCAATATAATGGAACTTATGAGAAGTTTAGGAAGAATGTGAATTATTGGGTCTTTATTAATCATACACACCAAATATAAAGTAATATGGCTACAAAGGATTTTTGTCGCTTATTTTGTCACAAAATATGTTTGGCGACAAAAAGCTTTGTCGCTAAAAACTTTACCACCAAAAAAAAACTTGTTGCCTAATTTGTCGCTAACATTGATTAAAGGTCATAAAATAAAATTGAATATTTGTCATTATTATTAAATAATAATAGTAATTACTATTATTATTTAACAATAACAATAAATATTCAATTTTTTTTTAACAAATATACATTATTAAAGTAATATTTTACACAACAAAACTAAATTAAATGAAATTTAATGAGTAAATTAAATTTTAACTAAAAAATAATTAGTAAATTGTTAATGGTTCTTTATTAGATTAATAATTCCCTAAAAAAATAATTATCCTTTCCAAATTCTGAAAAATAGATAAAGTTCAAAAAATTCATAAATAGTCCAATAATATAAAAGAACAAAATAAAATCCAGAATTGAAAAATAAATAAAGAACATAAACAAAAAAAAAACAAAGACCCAACACAAAAAATCTGAAAAAAAAAAGGAACAAGAAACATGAAAAAAATGAAGAACTAAAAACCAAATTGAAGAACAAAAACATGAAGAACAAAAACAAAAACCCAACAACTTAAAAATGAAAAAAAAACAAAGAACAAAAACTTGAAAAAAAAGTGAAGAACAAAACTGAAGAACAAAAAACGAAGAACAACACAAAATCAAAGAACAAAATCGAACAACAACACAAAAGCAAAGAACAAAAGTAAACCCAGAATCCACATGAACAAGAACAAAAATACAACTCAGATCCAAAAATACAACCCAGATCGAAGAATTCAAAACTTAATATTGAAAAGATTTTTCAAAAGGTTTGAGATTAGAGAGAAGATAAGTGTTCTTTTCGAAGGAAGGAGAACGAAGGGTAGTAGCTTCCGTTAATGAAGTGATTATGCTTCTTGTAGAGATAAGTTTGTAGGGGTTTAAGGAAGGAAAAGAAATGTAGGAATATGGAAATCAGAAAAGGAAGATGGAAGATGGAAATAGATATGACACAATACTTAACTTTTAAAGAAAATGAATAAGTTTTGGTGATAAAATGTTTTGTCACCAAGTTTGTCACCAAAATTAAGAGAGATAAAATGGCAACAAAGAGTTTGTTGCAAAATTTTTTTTACTGTTTAATCAAACTTATCCCGCCCAATTACTAAAAATTAAATCGTTTAAAAATTTTAAACAACAATATTGGCGACAAAAAATGCCTTTTTGTCGCTAATTTTGTCGCCAGACTTAGAGACAAAAACTTTTTTTTTGTCGCTAAACTTTGTTTTTTTTTGTAGTGATATACTCCTATGATCTAGATCAATTTATGATTGAAAAAAAATAATATCGTAAGAATTAGGTCTGAGCAATTCAAATAGAGGAGAGATTAAGAGGTGCATATACGTGGTAGACTGGTAGCAATATATAAAGTGTTATACCCTATTATTTTTGTACGTGTGTACAATAATGGGCATTTCAACATTCTCCCTTATATGTAAGCGTCGTTAAAATTTTTAGCCCATAAAAGGGTTACAAATTTTAATAGGAATAACAACCAATTAAAAACCTATTTATAGAAGGCCCAACAAGAAATCGGACTTTGATACTAAGAAACTAATTCAATCAAAAATTTAAACTTGTATTTGAGTTGATTCGACATTGTATCAGAAGCCATCATGACAAAAGGTCACAAGCTTGAATCTAATCCACCCATCATTAATTAAAGTATAACATTTAGCGTTTGGTATTTTAAGATGGGCATGTGATGCATCCACAAATATTATCTCAAAGATGAACTCTCATGTGAGGGTGTATGTGTTAGAGTATAACGTATCCTAAGACTTTAAGTCTTTAACTAGACTTGTGGTTCTTTGTCATATATGGAACAACTCATATATGGACATCAATGAGCACTACAACAAAAGATAAGTGTGTAAAGTGATCATACATATTTGTATATAAATCTAAAAACATTATTGTAAATATTGAAAATATCTGAAAAAAAATAATTTTTTATTATGCTTATAAACTTGCTCCATATACTATACTTAACCAATTTTATAAAATATGAAGTGAATCAACTAAACAAAATCTGAAAAAGTATTATTTTCGTCTCTTTGAATTTGACATTTTTTTATTTTAATACGTTACTTTAAGTTGACATTATTTTATTTAATTGTGATCTTATATTTTTTTAAAAAAATTAATATCATCCAAAAGGAGTAGTACAGTATACTCCTATAAACCTTTCTATTACAACTCATAACTCACAAGACATAAGAGTGCATATCTTTCCATGACTTTTGTGCTTTGGAAAAGGGACTACAACTCTGCAACCTAAGTACAGCCACAATAGAATACATTTTTCACTATGAATCAATACAAGTCATTAGAATACATTTTTCTATAATAGTGCGGGGAAATTCTACTCTATTAAATTTATCATCTTAAGTAAACTAAAGTGAAAATTCTATTATAGAAAATTTTATAAAAAGAAAATATAATATATATATATATATATATATATATATATATATATATATATATATATATATATATATATATATATATATATATATATATATATATATATATATATATATAAAACCTTTTTTCACTCTATAAATAGTTTTACCTAAGTGCTTCCCTGGCTAAATTTGTAATCTAGGGCCTCTAGGCTTAACTTATGGCTAAAAAATCATCAACACGTGAATTGGATTTCAATTTTTGAACAATTAAAAATTTGAAAATTTCAACTTTATTCTTTTCCATATATCACTTTTAATAAATATATAAAAATCTCATATTTATAACAATTATGCATCTTAATGTTTCGGTTACTGTATCAGTTAATATCAACTCTTGTGATCTTTCATTAATGCAAATATGTTGTTGAATCAAGCACCAAATCTCACCTTGATGTAGGTGAGTACGATCACCTCGTAGCGTACTCTTTGGCTTGCATGTTTGAGAACGAGGTTGTGAGTGGAAGGAAGTATGAAAGCTTATGTTTTGGTTCACTTGATGAAGTGATCAAAGTGGGAGACTTTGTGTGCCTTGATGAAGGCAAGGGAGTGCTCATGGAAGGTTGTGAAGCCTGCTCGAATGGTCGAGCTTGAAGAGCTCGGTCGAGCCAAGCAGGGGCAGCAAAACAGAAGCTACTGGACTATCGCTCGGGTGGTCGAGCGGCTGCTGCTCGGGTCGAGCAACGACCAACTCCTCACAGTACGCGTTTATGTTTTATGTCCGATCCTTTGTGGGCTTTTGTGGGTTGTAAGGTGAGTCATTAATGTATTCTTGTTTATATTAATGATAAGATACTTTGTTTGAGGGGGAGGTATCATTAGATACCTCATATATTCTTGTGCTTTGCCATTGTTGTTGCTTGCTCTGTACTTGGGTGTTTACTTTGCATTAATATGTTTATTGTTCTTCATCAAATATCATAGCCCATTCTCAACTATTGGTATCAGAGCATTAGGTTGGATTTGTGGGTGAAAGATTGAGTCTTTGGTAGAGAATCAATATGGGTGATGGTGCAAAGTTTCATATTCCATTGTTTGATGGAAAAATGAATTTTTCGGTGTGGAGGAGCACCGTAGAGGACTTTGTTGGTGCAACAAGGGATTGATGATGCTCTTGGGAAGAGCAAGCCCACAACAATGGATGAAGGAAAGTGGGTGACCATGAAGAAGAAGGCGGTGAGCACTATTAGGCTTGCCATTGCACCAGAAATCAAGTACAACTACTTGATGGAGACCGACCTCGGTGTGTTGTTAGAGAAACTTCAAAAGGTGTATGCTTCGAAGTCTCTTACCAACAAGTTATGCTTGAGATGGGAGTTGTATCAACTCATGAAGGAGGATGATACAAGTATGCCAAATCACATTAACACATTCAATCAATTGGTGTGCCAATTGTTGAATGCCGATGAGAAGCTTTCCGATGAGGAGAAGGCCCTACTACTCTTGGCTTCACTTCCTAAGAGCTATAAGAATATAGTTCAAACTTTGCTCCTTGGAAGGGAATCTATCACACTTGATCAAGCCTTGGCGGCGTTGAGGAAGAACGATAGGTTCATGAAGAGACGTGATGGGAAAGAGAAGAAAGGGAGTAGTGAGGCACTTTATGGTGAGGGCTCAAGAGGGAGAGCAAAAGAGAAAGGTTCTCAAGCAAGGGGGAAGTCTCAAGGGAGAAGTGACTATAGTAACAAGAAGTGTTACTATTGTAAGAAGAAGGGGCACATTCAAATGATGTGCAAGGAAATAAAAGAAGACCTCAAGAGAATAAAGGACTTGAAGGTTGGAAGAAGAGAAGGTGAGAGTAGCGGGAGTGCCGCTCTAGGCTTTGTGGATGATGATGACTACGATGGTGCGCTTCTTGTTGATGGGGGAGTGACTCGTAGTAAGGATTGGGTGATTGACTGCGGTTGCTCATTCCATATATGTTGTGAGAAGGAAAAGTTTGCTAAGCTTAGCTACATTGATGGAGGCCTTGTCACCTTGCCTAACGATAAGAGGGTGAAGGTGAAGGGTATTGGTGAGGTTGATATTGTGACACATGATGGTTTCAAGAGAAGGCTAGGTGGTGTGAGGTACGTTCCTAAGCTTGAGAGGAATCTTATATCACTTGGTAGGTTGGAGTCCAAAGGATGCACCTTCAAAGCTAATGATGGGTTAATGAAGGTCATTAAGGGGAGCATGGTGCTCATGAGAGGAACAAGGAGTGAGAGCAACTTGTATGTGCTACAAGTTGAAGGTGGTTGCCTAGGCCACATTGATGATGGTTGCAAGTCACCCAAGAAGGTGACATTTGAGGATGATGAGAGATTTGGGCTTGAGGGGGAGATTGTTGAATCAAGCATCAAATCTCACCTTAATGTAGGTGAGTTCGATCACCTCATAGCGTACTCCTAGGCTTGCACGTTTAAGAACGAGGTTGTGAGTGGAAGGAAGTATGAGGGCTTATGTTTTGAATCACTTGATGAAGTCATCAAAGTAGGAGACTTTGTGTGCCTTGATGAAGGCAAGGGACTGCTTATGGAAGGTTGTGAAGCCTGATCGAATGGTCGAGCTTGATGGGCTCGGTCGAGCCAAGCAGGGGCAGCAAGACAAAAGCTACTGGACTATCGCTCAGGTGGTCGAGCAACGACTAGCTCCTCACAGTACGCGTTTCTGTTTTATGTCCGATTCTTTGTGGGCATTTGTGGGTTTGTCCTAAGGCTCCCAAATATGTCATGGGACTATATAAGGGGTCTTAGGAGTGTATTAGGGGAAAAAAAAAAAGAGAGCCTAATACTAAGAGATTACTAGGGTTTAGACAAGAGAGTTTTCTCCATTTGTATTAGGGCATTTGAGGGGGAGATTGACATCAAGGTTCAATCTTTTGCTTTGAGAGTGTGTTCTTGAAGCTTGTAAGGTGAGTCATTAATGTATTCTTGTTTATATTAATGATAAGATACTTTGTTTGAGGGGGAGGTATCATTAGATACCTCATATATTCTTGTACTTTGCCATTGTTGTTGCTTGCTCTGTATTTGGGTGTTTACTTTGCATTAGTTTGTTTATTGTTCTTCATCAAATATCATAGCTCATTCTCAATAGTTGTATAATAAAGGAGTTTGGATGGAGGTATACAAACTTAATGATGTAACAAAAAAATAAAAAAATACTTTCAATGAAAAAATAATATATAAGGACATTTTTATACATTAATCAAGATTATGTGAAATATTTATCATTAATAAGTGTTAATTTTCTTTTTTTTTTTTGCATCAAGTGATACAATAAATAAACTACAATATTTGTTCGTATCTCTTTTTTAATTATAAAAAGTTAACGTAAACTTTAGTGCTTTATTATAGTTGTTTATAGACACTAGGAGAAAATAATAAAATGTGTTAGGCATAAGTATAAATTTGTTTTTGGACATTTTTCTATAATACATCATATTAATTTAAAGTTAGATCACTTATATTATACTTTAGGTGAGGACTAAGGATGTACACTCAATGTTCTCTTCTTCAGACCAAGAACCACGTCACTCGTGCCCTCTCCTCCCACAACATAATCTAGGAGTATTGCACCGCCACTTTCCTACAGAACTTGCTTCCTTGCCTACTATGTTAAGACAACAAATCTCATGTGAGACGGCCTAAGTGGTGCGATTAGCTCAAGCCTATTATATATATATTTTTATTCTGATATATTAATAGTGTAATTTCAAGACTTAAAAGACTAATTTCAAAATTTTTATTAAGCAATTTCATTGCTTGATTCATTCTACTTTAAAGTTGAAATGAAAATTGTAATTCTTGAAATTGGCTTTTCAAGTCTTAGAATTGTACTATTTTAAGTCTTGAAATCGACCTTTCAAATTTTAAAAATATTAAATTTTATAACTTAAAATGTCATTTATAAAGCTTTCAAATCGAAAAAAAAAGAAATCATTAAACCCGCCTAATAAAACATGTTTCGTGAAAAAAACAAAATGTCATTTTAAAAATTTGTGTATTTTTTTCCAAAGACATTAATTTTATTGAGTACTCCTAACTTTTAAGTTCGCCCCATTGACAAAGAGTCAAAGACCATACCATGTTAAATATCCATGACACACATAACTTGAAAAAAATAAAAAAAAAAAACAAAAAAGGATATTCTTTTCTCTGGCTATCTAGTAATGAAAAGGACAATGATGAAATTGAGAGGGAGAGCAAAGAAAATGTGAAGGTTTATAGAAGCTCAAAAATAAAAACCAAAAAATATTTGGGCATTTCAATATTTTCTAATCAATTTTCCATTTTCTATTTTCTATTTTCTGTCTTCTTTATTATAAGAGACATTTTTTCATTTTGGAATTTCTTGAATAAACTCATACATTATTGGACAAATCAGAGGAAAATAATACCAAAATGAGTAAAATTTTAAGCTTCATTTTGTTGGTTTTTTTCCAACATAAAAATTGGGTCTTTTTCATTGATGCTAGATCAATTTCCCCTGTTTCAGCTCCTCTATACTCACCTTTAACCTCTCCTAATCTTCCTTCAATGGCGGTTTTTTCTCCAGGTAAAAATCCCATCTTTTTCCTCCATTATAACTAATCTCAGCTTAATTACAATTTATGGGTATTGAATTTAGGGGGCCACTTCAAAATTCAAAAATATAAATTGGGAAAAAAATATACTTTAAAAAAAACAGTTATGATTCTGACCATTGAATGTAATTCACGCACTAAATTATGCCAACATTTTATCTTCAAATTAATGTGGGTATAATTAATATTATCTTTTTGCTCCCTTATTTAATTTTTTATTTTGCTTTATTACTGGTTTAAAGTTCCAATCTTTCTTCACCAAATTTATAATTTTGAAATGGGGTTTTTGCTAATTTTAATAATTTTTATTCTAAATTTGTTATTATAATTTATTTCATATACAATTTTTAGTTTTTTGTTTGATTTTGAAAGCAGGATTTCAAGTGGGTGGTGAAGAAACTAATATGAATTCAAACAGCAGATTAAGAGTAGCCCTAATCCTTGCCTGTGCTTCAGTTGGTGTTGTTATTTTATCTTTGATTTCTTTGTGGATTTATCATAGGAAGAAATTAGGTAAACCAACAAAGAATCATGCAAGGAATTTAGGTATAAATTTCTTTTTGAAGTTCTATAAATAGTAAGATCTTGTTATTATTCATGATTATAGGCTTACTAATATTATTATGTATGTTTTTTGTTGATGGGTTTTGAATGTGTGAAGATTTTGTTAGTAGATTTTCACTTAATCAATCAAAAAATGGCTTGAATTCATTGAAATTGAATGGAAAATTAAGTGGGTTTATCTCTAATATGGATTATAAGCTACTAGAGGCGGCGACCGGTAATTTTGATGAGAGTAATGTGTTGGGTGTTGGTGGTTTTGGGTGTGTATACAAGGCTAAGCTTGATAGTGATTGTTATGTTGCTGTCAAGAAGATCAATGGAGGTCACCAAGAAGCTGAAAAAGAATTTGAGGTAGTATGTTTTCTTATTCGCTAGCTTGGAATTTTCTTTATGATGATCTTGCAATTGTTTCTATGGAGAAACTCGGACCGGGTTATTCGATAAAAAACCTTGCATTGTGTAACGTATAACATAGAAGAATGGCATGCGAGTTGGTTCAGTATGCTGGGATCAGTCCCGTTCCTGACAATTTGTAGGCCCTAGGTAAAATGATAGATATGGGCTCTTCTTGTAGAAGATCGATTCTGGTCTTCAAAAGATACTTAATAAAATAATAGAGACAAATCCCTTTAAATTGCAATAAATTGTTTTCTTCACGATTCCTTAAAAATATTTACCGTAGACTCACAGATTACACCGAAATTAGACCCTTTATATATGCTGGGCCGGTGGGCTCTGGGTGGCGGCACTCCTTGCTACCCCAGGAACGGTCGTGGCTGAGATGACTGTTTGATCTACCCTATACTTGTATTGTGGATGTACCCCTAATTCTTTCTAATGTTTGAATTTCTTGAGTGCAGAATGAGATTGATTTATTAAGTAATATCCGGCATCATAATATCATAGCTCTATTGGGTTATTGCATTCATGGTGATACAAGATTTCTTGTGTATGAGCTTATGGAAAATGGATGCTTGGAAACTCAGTTGCACGGTAATATTTCGGAACACTCTCAGAGCTATGTTGTTTGAGGTTCATGACTTATGTCAAACACCGGTATCTGTTTAAGCTATGTTACTCGGACTCTTTATACTTCACGTACCTGTGTCTGATCCTTGATGTTAGGATATTGTTATGTCACTTTGATACTTCATTAAATTGAATTTTTAGACGTATCTAACACTTGGACACGTATTAGTATCCGACATGAGTACCCGAGTCCAAGTAACATAGCATTTAAGCATAAGGCTCAACTATTGAATGAATATTATCGTGTTTTTGTCCATAATGAGTACTGTGGTTCGATCAATGTCATACTATCGCAAACCAAACGCAGGTTTGATCAGACAAATGTGGTACTTGAGGTGAAATAAAGAGTCGTAAATTGAAAGTTCTATAGAATGATAGATGGAGGATATTATCTAAAATTTATATTTTTTTGATAACGATAAAGGTGCTTCTCGAGGTTCAGCTTTAACATGGCATATCCGAATGAAAATCGCTCTTGATATTGCGAGGTAACTTTCCAAACCAATATAAATACATAAATTGGATATTGATTCTTTTAATAGCGTAACGACAAATTTGTATGTGTTGATTAGAGGTTTAGAATATCTACATGAGCATTGTAACCCTCCAGTCATTCATAGAGATCTGAAATCATCTAATATTCTTCTGGATTCCGAGTTTAACGCTAAGGTATTAAATTAAATTATAAAAAAACACTACCATTTTCTAATCTTTTCCTTAATTTATGTTAATCCACTCTTATATATCATTGATTTTTCCCAGCTTTCGGATTTTGGCCTCGCTATAACAAACGGGCCGCATATCAAGAACAATATTAAGCTCTCGGGAACCTTAGGATATGTTGCACCCGAGTATCTTCTAGACGGTAAGCCAACGAAGCTACTGCAACAAATTTAACTTTTTGTGATATTAGATTTAGTGACGTTAAAAAAAATATCATTGATTTATATTTTTAGTGTAATAATTATTGGTTTTTATTTTAAGTTTAACTATAAAGTGATTTAGCGACATTTTATTTGGTCTTTAGTGGCATATGTAATTGTTACCATCTTTATTTAGTCTTTAGTGGCATACGTAATTGTTACTATAGTCTATAGTGACATTTATGAGAAATGTAACTAGATCCTATATCGTAAAAAGCTTTAGTATGATTTTTTATTATACTGCTAAAGGGTCTAATAAATCTCACTAATCCACTATATATACTATTAGAAATTTAAAGTAGCGATATTTAAATTAAATTTCGTTAAATATATCTCACTAAAAGCAAATTATGTTGTGGCGAACCTTCTAAGCATGCATTGTTAACAGCAAATTCTCTATTTTGGTTGCTTAGCTTTTGTCTAATACTAAATTTATTCCTTCAAGATGCATTATAATTACATTGTCGGGTTTCTTCGCTTAATCGTGTTTTATAATAATATGATAAGAATTAGGTGAAAATAAATAGTACTTTTGGGTTATATATTAAATTTCATATGCATATGGGTGCACATGTAATGCTGATCAAGAGCAGGTGGGTCTATTATATTATGAGTTCAGCTCTTTGGAAAAGGCTTACAGAGATTAAATTAGTTGAATTTGATCTCCTTCCTGCCTTATTCTTGCTGGAACTTAGATCCTCTTGGTCCACATTATTAAATTGTGTGTAATACATAGATTTCAGAAGTTAGAATATTCTAGTCTTGTAAGAGTTGTATCTTTTGATTAGATTATTAGAATTATGAGTGAGTTACACGTCTCGAAATGACTTGATTTTGTGGGTTTAGATTGCGCAAAATTGTCCAAAACCGTGAAAGGATTAGTGTAACACTAACCTTTAGGGGAAGAGATGAGTCTGTTTTGAACATCTTTACGCTGAATACATAGTGAAACCTACACCCCATACAATCAGGATTCGTTGTTACATGAGACACATTACTGTGACTCCAGTAGTCTCGACCCCTATTTCTTAGTGTATATCGGGTGAAGTTCAAAATGATCTTGCACCGACCTAGATGAGTAGAACCATCGACCCACGTCCTCACTCGGTGGTTTCATATCCGGACCTTTAGGCTCATGTGTCCCCGACAAAAACATTCGGTTATGCATATTGCAATATGTTGCATGTTTTAACATGTGATTATCTAATGTGTTTCAAAATGTTGTCAGGCAAATTGACTGATAAAAGCGATGTTTATGCGTTTGGGGTGGTGCTTTTAGAGCTTCTCCTTGGAAGAAAACCGGTTGAAAAACTATCTCCGTCTCAGTGTCAATCCATTGTGACTTGGGTATGTATTATGAACATAAACATTGCGTTCTGATTCACCGAGTACTAAGATTTTTAAGTTATGAAGTTCAATCTGTTGCAGGCGATGCCTCAATTGACGGACAGAACAAAGCTTCCAAACATCGTTGATCCTGTGATTCGAGACACCATGGATCCGAAGCATCTATACCAAGTAACCCCTCATAACACTTAGTTTTACATTCTTCTTCTATGGCTTTCTACTCATTTGTCAAATTTAGACTAAAAGAATGTTAAATTTAAGGTTTTTAGATGTTCAATAAAGAAAATAAAGTTCTTATTTAGTGAAACTTTAATTCGAAAACTCAAAACTATGGACTAAAAATGATTTACCAAAGATTATCTTCATGGTAGTAAAAAAATAATTAGGTGTGCAACTAGATAAAAATAAAATCGGCCTGAACTGCCAAAGAATCAATTCAACCAAAAGCTTAATCTGATGGTTGAGGTCCCAGGATATATTATATACTCTAATATGAATATGACTCGAGCATAAAATGAAACCTAGAAAGTGGTATTAAAAAAATTGATAATAAGTACGCATCAGATCTGAAATAGAAAATGAACCAACTTGAAACACCCGACACGATGATCTGAATCGACACGTCTATTGCAATACTGATATCTTACTTTTGTGTATTCAAGCGGAGGTAATTCGAAAGAACGAGTGATGTATACAAGTACTTTTATTAAAATGATTATTGGGGGGTGTTTGGCAAATGAGAATGGGAATAGTGAGACTTATAATTGAGACTTCAGATTAAAATTTCGGGCCTAAAGAGTGTGTTTCTTGTTTGTTATATTAGACTTTAGGTTGAGTCAACCTTACATGGCCCTAACGACATTCTTCTTGGCGACTATTGTAGGTTGCAGCTGTGGCGGTATTATGCGTACAACCCGAGCCAAGTTACCGTCCATTGATTATCGACGTTTTACACTCACTTGTTCCTCTAGTTCCAGTTGAACTCGGAGGTACACTTAGAGTTAACCAGCGTGCTAATTCAAAGACATCAGCAGCGAGTCTGGAGCAGCAAACCGTTTAGGAGGTTGAATTCTTCTGCGCAATTTATGTTTGCCATAACACAATTTTGGAAATTCCATTTGCATCTCCTACTTGTTTCCTATGTCGTCAAGCTCTTCTCCCCCTTCAATTTCCTGCGTTTTTTCTCGATTTATTGTAAAGTACATATATGTCGTTTTGAGGTTCAGATTGTCTCTTGGTTTAGTTATCGGGTTTGTAAATTGGCACACCGCACACGTACTAATGTTGAATTTGTAGCACTTGTGTATAGAAAAATACAGTTCAAAGTACATAATTCTGCTGTAAATTGCTTTCTTATAGCTAGCTAGCAAGTTTCTTCATGAAGTTCGGAAATTTGGTGTGCTCGGGGTAGACGAGTAAAAACTAACTCCTAAAACTCATCATTCGTACCGATGTATCCTACTCATATAAACTATGATCAGAATCTGGAGAGGAAAAGGAAGCAATTTATACCCATAAATAACTCCTAAAAATAAATTATCCAAATCGACAAAAAACAATCCGTTTACAAAATTGCTAAACCGATTACTCAAGTTGAACTTATTATGCATCGATTGACATTGACTCATCATTCAAATATGACCCTAACCCAAACACTGATTTGGTTGGTACATGATAAATGGATTGCTGTTGGGGACTGATCACAGTGTGAGCGTGTGCATGTTTAATGAAGATAGGGACGGAGGACAGGAGGAGCATGAATGCAAGGCTATTAAATTGTACTCCTCTGTCCTACTCTTTTAGTCTTTTTACATCATTTTGAATAACCACTTGAGAATTTTTTTTCTTAAATAATGTAAAAAGAGTGAGGCAGAGAAGTACATTTATACTCCTATCAAACTTCCTTAGTTTCATTATACTTGCAAGTTGTAATCGATTGTGATATTTTTTCACACAATATATCACTATCAGTTGTAGAGATGTATAAAACAGACCTGATGACCCGGTATTTACCTGATCTTGGAACCGAATCCGACTTCAAAATGAATTTAAAATAATGTAAAAATCAATGTGGACACAAGATTCAATTTTAAATCTACCTGAAACACTTGACCTGAAATTAACCCGAAAACTCGAATAAACATCTGTAATCACTTGAAAGTATTTTAGCACCGATGTAATATTTGGTACATGAAAATGACTTGATACGAATAAAGAGAAGGCCACACAATGCCGGCCACCTAATTATAATTGAAAGTTGAAACATCAAAAGAATCAAATCCATCAATAGTTTTCAGTCAATGTCTAAACCAAAATGGTACTCTATTTGGAGCAGGACTTGGGAGTAGCTAATGGCTGTAAAGCATGGCTGTTCCCAAGGTAGAAAATAAGGTGCGTCATGTGGAAGATATGAGTTCATTGGTCACGCCATCACCTCTTCACCATAAAGTTAGGAGCTTAATTCTCCGATGTCTATATTTTGTGGTCTAGGATGAAAATGTGTTTGCATAGAGTTTCAGTTACTTAGAAGTCACTCTAGTTGGGGCCGACATGCGGTCGGCACGGGCGCATTTAGAAAAAACATGTTTGTAGTTAGGCACAACACGGTTTGCCAACTGTCACATTCACTTATTTTTAAAAATGGTACGACTTAACACGTGAACTGAAGTGCTGGCATGGGAACCCATCATTTTATAACAAATTTTGAAATTTTTTAAAAAAATGTTTATATTGGGGCCTATGACACAACACGTATACGACACATGTCTTCATGCCATGTCACACTTGAAGATGGTTACAATGGTTTGGCACTAGTTATTATTTGTAGCTAGCTAAGGCACGACTCATAACGCCCCGAAACGACGTGCCCTACAACATTTCGACACGACACAAATTCTATAAGATCAACATTAAGTGGTCTCATATTTTCCATCTTAATGGCATTCAAAATTTCATTATCTTATTTTAACTTATCCACATTTTGTATCAATGACTTGGTTTTATTTTTACCTTATCTTATCACTATAAATAAAAAGTAAATAATACACTACTCATTACTCAATTGACTTTGTTCTTCTCATTTATGGTAGTTGACTATAGTTCAACGTATCATTTTGGTTGCTATGTCAAATTAGTTTAATTCAGTATTATGCAGTTCAATTTTTACAACTTACATTGTAGTTCATGCATATGAAAATCTATAAAACACAATGTTAAACATGTATACCCAAGAAGATGCTCACTCCATATACAATATAGAATAAATCTAAAAAATAAGCTTTTATTGATAAAAATTAAAAAAATGAGCCTTGTAATAAAATAATTTCCAAAATAAGCGTCTTTCACCCGAACTTAAGGTAGGGCATTGTCCATTGTTACTAACAACGTACGATTGCTGAACTAAGTCAAAGTTAGCTCAACAATCTCCCGAACATCGGACAATTGTTCAACTGACTTATGACTCAGTTTAATAATCATCCGCTGTTAGTAACAGCGGGCCATTCCTTACCTCGGATTCAGGTGAAAAACCCTTATATTGAAAATTTTTTTGTTTGGATGCTTACTTTTGTAATTTTTTAATTATTAAAAGCTTTTTTTTCATATGATATACTGAATTTAGAGTCCTCGGCATCCAAACTACATAACAATAACGAAAGAAGTCCAACTATGGGCGTCACGCATGCACATCAATGGAGTATTTTGTTGTTTCATACAATTACAATGGATTTCGGAAATTACAAAATGGTTCGAATACTACAAAGATCGTATACCAATGTCGTCCGAGTCACTACAGTAGGAGAACAACGCTACAATTCTAAGTGCATCCCGAAAAGAGCACAGTTGTGTACATTATTATCATGATGAACACACCAAAATTTGCATTATCATTTCCACGCCTTTGTAAAAAATACATCTTTTAACTAACATTGTAGTATGAGTCGATAATGGCATCGGCAAGATACTCACATTTGGCGGCAGATAATCCCGCTAGCGATATTCTTCCGTCCTTTGTCATGTATATGTGCCACTTATTAGTCATATTGTCACTCTGGAAAACAAATGAATGTAAGTGTTAGAAAAAATTAGCATGTTTTTGAGGTCCCACTGATTACTTACAATGAACAAAATATACCTGAGCTTTGTTTAGGCCAGTGAATGAGAACATTCCAATCTGTTGAAGGATAAACGACCAATCTTTTCCACTCTTGTCTTTTGAAATGAGATTGTCATACAACTTCTGTCTGACACTCTTAATCCTACCGGCCATCATTTCCATTTCGTCTTTCCATTCATCGAAGAATTCAGGATTTCCCACGACATGGGCAACGATCCTAGCTCCGTGAATTGGAGGGTTTGAGTACATAGGCCGTGCAATCCTTTTCAGTTGGCTCTTTACCCTGAAGCAGATTAACACACAAGATAGGACACGAGCTCTTGTGGTAAAATTAACTAATCATGAGTTCAAGACAATAGGCGGTTCTAGGTGTTTCCTATGCCTAGAGTTGTTCAAAACAGACTCGATGATTTGAAATTTACCCGTCTTTGTAACCGAACCCGATTTGACAGAACTTAAAAAATGAGTTGCAATTATGTAAAAATAATATGAACACAAAGCTCGATTTCAAACCGACCCGAGACACCTAACCCGAAATCTACCCAATGAACCAAATAAACACCTCTATCGGCTATGCCAATGTAAAAACATTGCAAAGAATATACCTTGCAGCAGCATCTGCCGATGAGCAAACTACATTGATCGCACCAATTCTCTCGGCATAAAGACCGAGATTTTTACTGTACGATTGAGCCACCAGCAATTCCATACCACGTGCAGCAAATAATCTCACAGACGATGCATCTTCGTCAAGGCTACCACTTGCAAAGCCCTACAACACAAGGTTACACTTTCTGATTTTTAATACAAGGGAAGAAAGAAACTGAGTGATACATTAGAATTACTAGCCGTGTTTCATACCCATGTCCTGCACAAGCACACCCATGTTTCATGGTCTCAGTCGGGTAAGGGATTGGCAAACGATGAATTACCAATAGATGAATACTACCTCCTATTCAGCCCATTAGTTCCATTTAGTTTTTCACATTTGCCAATTAAATACTACCTCCTTTAACCCTTAATATCTCTGATTGTTCTTAATTAAAAAATATAAAAAATTGATATTAATAATCCTAATATTGAGACAAATTAAACAAGAGCCCACATGACTATGTTTTAACTTATAGATTAAGAATAAAATACGAATTAAGAGTGATAAGTGAATAATAACAAAAAATAAATGGGTAGAATAGGAGGGAGTATTAAACAGTAATACCTGATATGCAACATCAAAAAATGGAAAGTGGCCCTTCTCCTGAATGACGTCCGCAATTTTTTCCCATTGCTCCGGGGTTGGATCTATTCCAGTGGGGTTGTGTGCACAACCATGGAGCAAAATAAACGATCCTTCGGGAGCCGCCTGAAACCACAAGAATCTTTTATAAATACTATATTTATAAGCTAAATGAATAAGAAAAATGTGAATAAGATTACTTCTTAATGCCGTTCCAAATTTGATGAGCAAACTTAAGCATCAATCGAAAAACGACAAGAAAGTCCTAAAATGTAAAAGTCGATCCTTCAAGAGCTTGGAGCCGCCAAAACCACAAGAAAAGAAAAATGAAAGTTTAGTGACAGTTGAAAAAAATCTAACCTTAATATCTGCTATCATCCCTTCAAAATCCAAACCAACGGTTTTAGGATCATAATATCGGTACTCGGACCATGGAACTCTGGCATCATTGAAAATGTTTTTGTGATTGCCTGCGTCATAAGTTAACTTCAGCGTTGATTAATTGTTGCATTGAAGACTATAAAGTTGTCAAGATACTCGGTGGTAGAAAAAGAGATGGAAGATACGTACCCCAAGTTGGAGATGATATCAATACTTTTGCCCCTGGGAAATACCGTTCGATGAGTGCTGCTGCAAGGCGGAGAGAGCCTGTTCCTGAAAGACTTTGGACCGTTGCAACCTAAAAATGAAAAAGGGGCACAGGTACAAATTTGCAATTAAACGGGGGAACTAGGAAAAGAATGAAAAAACAAAACGAAAATTGAAAAGTAATAAGAATTTACGAGAAAGAAAAGATAATAATAGAAGGAATTTTTTCCCTTCGAGAACATACCCGTTGTTCCTTCAAAACTGCATTGTCAGCTCCAAATAACAATTCGGCAGTCGCTTTGTTGAAAGCAGCCAAGCCTTCGATTGGCAAATACTGTACAAAAAAACGGCATGAAGAAAGAAACCACGAGCAAAGAATGATACGGGCAGGATCAAATTTATCCAGCAGTTTAGCATACCTCCTTGTTTTCTCCTTTCTCTAACATAAGATTCTCAGCCTGTACGCACCAAAAAAAAGAAAGGGATTCATGTTATTTCCATTACTAAAACAAAACATGGCAAAACCAAGCATAATTTCATGTTATATTCTATCATCAAAACAAAACACAACAAAAACTAAGCATCGTACTCGGCCATCGTATAGTGGTAAAATATATTAAGATAAGCAATTTAGCATCAAAAACTTAGGTTCAAGTTGCAAAATGTGTTTACAAAGGCCTTAACTATGAATTGTGGAGGTTTCGGAGGTATCAGGTATGACAGAGTATATGACTAGTTGGTAAAATAACCATATTCCGGGGCATTCTATAATATTACATGGCCTATCAAGATGGTAAAAGATGTCTAAGAGAAAGTGAGGTAGGTAAGAGTAAGCATAGATAAGAACCAAGAATGAACTTCAAATCACAGCCACTATAACATAAAGATCGTGAAAATAGGCCACAAGATGAAAAAAAAAAAAAAGAAAAATTGAGAATCAGACATAAATTGCATCCTCTTTTACAGTTTATCATTAAATAATTCATGTACAAAATGAGCAAATGTACCTTCTTTACAACACTCAAAACATAAGGCTGAAGTTCTTCGGTCCGGTAGGCTCCAACACCAAGATTAAGCTTCTTTTCATCTGTGTCAGCTTTAAAAGCTTCTGAAACTCCTAAGATAGGATCAGGAGGAGCCATTGAAATGCCATCAAAACGAGAAGTATTGACGGTAGCAACCATGCTAACCCGACTGAAAGACTGCAGTAGGAGAGTAAACCGCATAAAACAACAAGCAATCAAGCATCGATCAAAGATCAAAAAAGTTCTCATAGTTACAAACTTGTAAGCTTAAAACAAGCAAGTTGACCCCTTCCCCACACCCAATGGATCAAAAAAAATATGGAAGGATAACTCAAGTACTCAACTGAATGCACAAAGTTCTGAATGATAAAATCATTTTTACTTGGAACGACATTCGGATTGAAACGTGGAATGAAAAAGAAAACAAGTAACGCAACCTAGAGGAAACTTGGGTACGAGATACATTGCGTATAAAAAATATATTTGAAAAGAAAAATTAAATTAAAATGACTTTTTGCTTTGAGAAATTGCTTATATAAAATTTTTTTTAGTTTTTTAGGTTTCATCTCATTTTTTCCTTTTTTTTGTTTAATTTGTAAATGAAGGCATAATACCTTTACAAAAAGGTCTTATACACCGGGACGTCACCTTGAGCGATTTGGGTCGCATTTCTTGGTGTTGGGTACGAATGTTCCCGGATTGCAGAACATGGCTACGTTCCGCGTTAGATGTAACTATGGACAGAATCATCCCCCTCAATCAACACCTCAAGAAAAAAAAAAGAAAAGGAAATCTAAACTCAACCTAGGAATGAGGTTTTAATGACAGACATTCAAAACTAGACAAATAACAAATGGCTAGAATTAGCTGAAATTAATGACAAAATAAATGGTGAGAATTCCAACAAGAATTCGTAGGCATGAAATGCAATAGAAATTGCAGATCTTTGAATAAAATAGTGCCTAGAAATGGGCAAAATCCTATCCCTAGTAAAATGACCCTCATAAACTTTTTCAAGATCAAAGTAACTATTCTTCATATCCTAAATCATGTAACTAAATAAACCTTTATAATATAAATCAGACAAAATTTTAGCCATAAACATTAACCTCAAGGTTCAATCTTGGATGGGCACACCACTTAACTAAATTCATAGCCCCATCAAAATGCATATTCTATTGCTCAATTTAGTTACTACTAACTACCTACCAAAATAGGGTATCAAAACCCAAATAACCATTCTAAAAACAGTAATCACAGTATATAAATTATTAATTTCTGAAAGATCAAATAACAAAAACCCCATATAGCAAAAACCCAGAAATAGGGTATCAAAATACAAACTACCAATCTAAAACCAAAAATTACAGAATAGAAATTGAGTACTACTTTGGGAAAGATCAAATTCTTGAAAACCCAAAAAAAAAAAAAAGATCAAATGAAAAGTGGGTAACCTGCATTTTGAAAGATGGAATTCTCTTATCTCCCCCAAGAAAAGCGTTGCTCAGTTTCAATTTTCCCTATAAATTAAACAAAAATCAATACTTGAATGATGAAAACAAACAAATAGAATTAAAGTAAACCCAAATAAGATTAACCTTGTTTGAAGGAAATTGGAGAAAAGGAGAAGCAGCAGAAGAAGTAAGAGTCGATGCCATCTGAAAATCCAAACAAAAAAAGTGTAAATTTGGCTAAAAGATGTGATTTTTGATCATATAAAGTGGAAATACATGATTTGTTGATGCAAACAAATAGATAGTACAAAAGAAAATGTGAAAAAATGAATGGAGAAAAAGAAATTGCGGTACCTTGTGAAGCTTGAAACGACAACCACAGAGAAAGAGAAGACAGAAGGAGTGGGAAGTTTAAGTTTGGAATTTGGAAGGGGCGATACTTCCTAAAACCGTGATGAATGACGATTGTGATACTTCTTCACCCACATTTTGCACTTGGATTTGTCGATGGGATGTTGAAAATACTAGAAGTATTTTAATATAATCTAATTAATTTTTTTTTTTTAAAAATATCATCATGATAGGGTAAAACTGAATTATCATAAAATATATTTTTCTTTTTATGATAGGCGAATAAGTATTTATTTCGACGGATTTTCGAAAGAATTATCCAATTAGAAGATAATTACGACGTCCGTGTTTTGAAAAATCATCCTTTTGATAGGTAAAAATGACTTTTAAATATCTTTTTCAATTTACGTGTCAAAAAATAAGCGAATAAGTATTTGTTTCGACCAGATTTTCGAAAGAGTTACTCAATAAGGGTAATTGCGACGTCCGTCTTTTGAAAATATAGCATTATGATGAATAAAAAATGTAGAAAAAAGTAAAAAGAAAAAAAATCTTTTTTTTTAGAAGTAAAAATTGACTTAACAAGCCAAAAATTGACATATGTTATTTTTTTTAATTTTTTTTTTATTTCGGTCAAACCTTAAAAAAACAGTCAACTAATCTTTTTATATTAAATTATAGTTATTTGTAAAGAAATATATCACATTAAATAATTTAAAAAAAAATACATAAAATAATTTTTCTTATAAATAAATCTATACATTAGATAGCTTTTTATAATTTTAACTATTTATACGAACACTAATGGTCTTGCCTTATTTAATCTAGGGATGTGGAACAAATGCAAATAGAGTTATATTTCCCTCTTTTCTTGAGTTTGTTTGTGTATTATTGTTACTGTAATTGTACTTAAATTAGTGTTTTTTTTTTAATGATTGTACTTTAATTAGTTGGGTCATGCTACGTAAGATGAAAATTATATGCCCCATCTAAATTTCAGTTCATTAAAGATTGGTGACCATCAAATTTTTACATAAATCAATTATACTAGGAGAAGTTCTTGTTCTTGTTGTATTTTATTTTAATTTTAAATCTTCAACATTATCCAATTTCAAGGCCTAATATAAGCTTAATCTTTACTTAAGTTGTTCCTTTTTATTTATTCACTTTATCTTTTGCACGCAATTTTTAGCAAATTTTAAACTCTAAGTACGCATTTAAAAAATTATAAAAATTATATATTAAAAAATTTTACATCAAGATAAATTTAACAAGATCCCACATAAATATATTTTATTTTCAATATATACTTTAAAAATCTAATTTAAACTTCTGTCTCTTAAGGTAAATAAATTTAAAGTAGACAAATAAAAAGTTGAGTGAGTAATTTTTTAGGACAGTAATGATGTTGAACTGATGGGTTTTGTACTCCTAGTGAGTTACGTTACTCTTTATATTGGATAAATAAATTATTAATAATGAAAGTACAAAACTCATTACTCAACCAAATCAAATTAAATATTTCAAAACGTTTATCATTACAAAACCTTTCCATTTCCTCATTCTTAATTGAGAAAAATTAATAATTAATTGTGAAAAATTGATTATATCTCTTGAATTCCTCTTCCATAACACTCTGTATAATTCGAGTATCCAACCCTTTTATTATTATTCACTCATTATCATCAAATCAAAATCTCAAAAAACAATGGCTCTAACAAAAATAATCCCAGCCACAATATTATTAACATTCACATTATTTTTATTTTCGAGTGCAAAAACACGTCCCTTACTAGTCGATCTTAGTCTTTACGAGTCACAAAGTTATATAAGTCGTCTAAATTTAGACGAAAATTCGACTAATTGTTGGGATTCATTGCTTAAACTACAATCATGCACAGGGGAATTCATCCAATTTTTCTACAATGGAGACACACATTTGGGCTCAGAATGTTGCAATGCAATTATTTTCATAGTTTAAGATTGTTTGCCTGTTATGTTGGGCTCATTGGGCTTAACCTCAGAAGAAATTGATGTCCTTAAAGGTTTTTGTGATGCTGAGAAAATTAATCCAAGCCCACCACCTATTGCTCTTGGCCCTAACTAAAGTTGATGATGTGAATCAAGAAAATATCTAATTTTGTTGAGTAATAATAATAATAACAATAATAATAATAATAATAATAATAATAATAATTTTTAGAATCTTTCTTAAAAATAATATTTATATGCAATTTTATACTTTCTAATAAATTTCGTATATCGCAATGGTTTTCATAGTAGTATGTTATGTTGATATGTTAACATGCTAACGATGAAGATACACATGATACATGTATGATGATTGAATTAATTTTTTAAACCAAAAGGTATGAAAAGCTTATTAAGAAACCGTTTTTTACAAGCAAGAATACCAAGCTATAATCCTGACATAATACTTTCTATAAGAAATTAATCAGTCTTGTATGAAACTCTTTCACTATAAAACATGCTTATATAATTTGCCAATATATTTAATTGATCGTTTTAAAATTATAAGTGATCATTTTAATAAATTAAATGTAGATGAGTCGGTGCAATTAAAACGGTTTCACTATTAAACCATCTCATTTTTTTGAATTAATATGTGATCAAAAAATAACCTTCTTTTCCAATTTATTAGCCAAATTAAGATTTATTTTAATAAAAATGTCTATTGTAATTTGACGTAATTAAAAGGTTATGTATGCCCAAACACAAATATTAAGTTACTTGCTTTATATGATTATTGTTATCAAGTAGGAGTAATTATTATATTTTGCCTAGGAATAACTAGTATTGATTAAAAAAAACAAAGACGAGTTTTTGACTAAAACCCACCGATTAATCTCAAACAGTCGGAAATTACCGACTGACTTTCCGACTGACAAGCATTAGTCGGAATTTCTAACTAAATTGCTACTGAATTATTAGTTTTTGGTCGGAATTTTAAATTGAAAAAAAAAGGAAATTTATATCTTATTTTTTTCCGATTAATTTCTTACCGAAATTTTCCAACCAAAATTCGGTCTGAATTTAGTCGGTAATAACTTCTTAAAAACCAAGAATTTTATAAATTACTTGTCGAGCTTTCAAGCTGCTTATCCAATTACTTGCAAATATTGTGTCTACTGATCTGGTAATTAACTATATTTTGTATTATTCTTTTAGTTGAAATTTACATGTAAGACATGATATTTAGAAGTGGATGTCTCCCTTCCATGCAAATGTATGGCAGCTTTTGAATATTGATATTTAGCTGTAATATTGGTAATATTGGTAATAAAGAAATCATATTTCCGATTGAATATTGAAATTTAGTCGGTAATATTGGTATTTATGAATTTTTGAGGTTGATAAATGATAATAAGTTAACTGTAAATAAATTTTATAATAGTGATTAAGAATTTGTGAGGTTATTTAAATTTAATTTATTATTACCCATAAGTTAAAAATTTTCATTCAAAGGTAAGATTTTACAGGAAAAGTTAAATGTGATATTTTTAAAAATTGATTAGCTAAAGATAAAATTTAATTTTAGTATAACTGTGATGAATTTCGAATTTATAATACTTTATAATATACTAAAAATGCAACAATACAATACGACCAATTAATAATATACTAACACGACTAATAATATATACTAAACATCACCAACTAACTTTTTAGAAATTTTGTTCAACTAATAATATATTAATTATATTACACTAATACGACTAATATGAGTAACAATATACTAATACAACTAATACGAGTAATAATATACGAAGAATGCACTAATACGAGTGATAATATACTAATCAACTAATAATAATAATAATAATAATAATATAATAATAATAATAATAATAATAATAATAATAATAATAATACACTTATACAACCAATAATAAACTAATACGATTAAGTATATACTATATAACTAATAATAAACTAATACTAATATACTTATACAACTATACTTCCTCCGTTCCACTATACTTGGTATATATATTTGATACACTAAAACGACTAATAATAATGATAATACTAATAATACGACTAATTACGTACTAATACTACTTATAATTTAATACACTTATACAACTAATAATGTCTAATACGAGTAGTAATATACTTATACAACTAAGAATATTATAATAATATACAAATACAACTAATACGAGTAATAATATATTATACCAACTAATAATATACTAATACAACTAATAATATTACTAATACTACACTAATATGACTAATTAAATACTAATACTACTAATAATACACTAATACGACCAATACTACACTAATACGACCTTTTTTTTGAGTAAACACTAATACGACTAATAATGCACTAATACGACTATATACGATTAAATAACTATTAAAGTACTGATAATGCACTAATACGACTAATAATAACTAATACGGCTAAATAACTAATAAAGTACTAATAATCCACTAATACGAGTAGTAGTATACTTATACAACTAATAACATAATAATAATACACTAATACAACTAATATGAGTAATAATATATTAATACAACTAATAATAGACTAATACAACTAATAATAATACTAATACTACACTAATATGACTAATATTATGCTAATACAACTATTTATAAACTAATACAAAGATACAACTATTAATACAATGATACGACTAATATTATACTAATGATACACTAATACGACTAATAATGCATTAATACTACTACTACTACTACTACTAATAATAATAATAATAATAATAATAAATTAGACAACTAATACGAGTAATTATATACTATAAAACTAATATTATACTAATAATACACTAAAACGACTAATAATTATAATAGTAATACTAATAATAATATTAATAATAATAAAAATAAATACGACTAATTAAACTAATAATAAACTAATACGAGTAATAATACACCAATACGACTAATAATGTACTAATACAATTAATAATAATAAATCACACGACTAATACGAGTAATAATATACTAATTATGTACTAATACAACTAATATTATACTAACGATACACAAAGCGATTAATAATAATAATAATAATAATAATAATAATAATAATAATAATAATAATAATAATTACGACTAATTACACTAAACAACTACTACGACTAATTACATACTAATAATATATTAGTACTACACTAATACGACTTTTTTTTGAGTAAACACTAATACAACTAATAATGTACTAATACGATTAATACGACTAAATAACTAATAAAGTAATAATAACGCACTATTTTTTGAGTAAACACTAATACAACTAATAATGCACTAATACGATTAATACGACTAAATAACTAATAAAGTAATAAAAATGCACTAATACGAGTAGTAATATACTTATACAACTAATAATATAATAATATATTAATACAAGTAATAATATACTAATACAACTAATATAAATACTAATACTACATTAATACGATTAATACTATACTGATATGACTAATAGTACACTAATACAACTAATAATAATAATAAGAATAATAATAAGAATAAGAATAATAATGATGATGAAGATGATAATAATAGTAATAATAATTATAATAATAATAATATTAATAATAATGATGATGATAACAATAATAATAATAATAATAATAATAATAATAATAATAATAATAATACACAAAGTGGTTGGAGTGTTATTATGTTATAAATTCAATAACATAGCTTAGAGTATTATTAATCAACACTTGGCCTATTGGTTGAAGTATGAATGTAATATTCATGAGGTCTTGGATTTGAAATTTCTCCAAGGCATTTGTGTATGAATTAGGTAGCGGGTGTTGTGTTGGCGCGACGTGGGCATATGCAGTAGATGCCACGTGGGTATGACATGACATATCCTTTTCATCCAACTTTTTTTTTACTGGTCGGAAATTTTTTAAAGATTTTTTTCTTTTCATTTTGGGATAAATTCTGAAATAGTGTTTTCCGACTATTTAATAGTAGGAAAATAGTCGGAAATTTCCTACTATTTTCTGACTAACTTATTAGTCGGAATTTTCGACTAATTTTCCGACTAACCGTGATTAGTCGAAATTCCGACTGTTTTCCTACTAAAGTGAATTTCAGACCATTCTAAACCGACTATTCCGAAATAGTCGAAATTCAGTCGAAATAACTCTATACCAACTGATTTCCAACTATTTTGAATGGTGGGAAAGTTATTTTTTTAGTGATTTATCATTGATCATTCCACAAACGATGTATACTCCTCATAGTCTCAAAGTGATATGATGAATCAGTCATTAATTAGTCTAGTATATACACAAAAGGAGCATGTGGGTACGATGTTAACTATCACATGCTCCCACGTGGAAAGTTATTGTGTATACTTCGCAACAAACATAAGCAAACATGGACTCAACAAAATCAACAATTGAAATTCTAGATTTCTAGAAATCAAAACTTGAATCAATTTAGAGTATGACTACATGCATAAAGAACAAAAATGATACTTTAGATTGATCCTACATTAATCTTACTATGTAGATGCTAGTGCGGCCCAATAGTCGTACGCTGAATATGTGTGTTTGATGTCTTTTAAATGACTTATTAGTCTTACGTGAGGATTAATAATTATGTGAACCCACAAAAGATAAATTTAGATTTGGGAAGGATCTATAAACTTCTCCTCTAATGCTTAAGTTAGAACTTTTGCAAAGAAATAAGAGATTATTTTTAGGACGTGAAATCATTTGTTGTTGCATAATTTTGTGGTGGTGAATCACCAAAAGTCCTTTTATCTGAATGATAGAATTACATGTCTTGTGTGGTGTTTTACCTTTAGAAAAGACTTGTGTAGTCATATTAATAAAACGTCAAAACCTGTTATTTAAGCGCATGTTTTTGGTAAATAGTTGACTCTCAGTCTTATATATATGCAATAAGTTTTCTTATAATTGACTTTATCTTGGATTTTAAGATCTCACATTATTTAAGATGGTTTGCGTTAGACCCAGTTAATAAAAATAGAAATATAATGTAAAACTTCACATACATAAGAAATACACGTATAATAAGTAAAATTCCAAATGTGTACCAATTAACTAATAAGTAATTTGATTTACAATTTTTTTGCGCCATCCTTTAATTTTCATTCAGTAGCCATCCCTTTTCTCTAAAATATACATAAACATCTTTTTTGTAGTTTATAAATGATACAAAAGCACATTGAACAAACCTAAACTAGAGCATGTATGCACATTTCATGCATATACGATCTCGTTTAGGCTCGTTTAATATGTGTTTTATATCATTTTTAAACCATAAAAATGTTCACGAGCATATTAGACAAAAGATGGATTATAGGTGGCTATGCATAATTTTTACATAAAAAAAATCAATTAGTAAGCTTTGCCACTCTACCTTAACCTAATCAATATGGGATATGACTATATATTTAGAATTAGATTCATATTTGTTTCAAGTAGATTTACCGCTCAATCTCAAAATATTACATTTATTATTTTTTCACGCTAAATTTTCTCATGATATAAATATAGTCTATCTTTAAATCTTTTTCAAATATTCATACATTGATATTATTCAGTTGCTTAATATCTTGTTTTTGCTCATAATCTTGCATTCAAATTATAAATTTATTATAACAAATTAAGTAAAATGAAGAATATCTCTACTCGTCCCAATGATTTGGCCTCCCGCTACAAGTAAAAAAGAGGTCATTGGTAACAACTTAGACGACAATGTTAAAGTATTTTGTCCTTTTTATGAAACATTAGCATGATATGTATGGCATGCCGCACTTAACTTTATGTTGATCCATTGGTTTTTGTTCATACTCTCTATGGCAGTTTTTATTTTATGGATTTTGCTATATTTTTTTTAGGTTATATTATAAATTTTGTTATATTTTTGTTTTTAACAATAATTTATAAAAGTATAGTCTAATTTTAATTTTAATTTACATGTTTTATTTTCTTTTTATCTCATTCACAATTTTTTTTTTCAATTATTCATAAAATACTACTTTTCTTCCATGCATTGATATTCCCACAAAATGTACATGTAGTGTTTTTAATTTGGTTGTAGCAAGTCTTATATGAGACCGTCTCATCGTGAAACAGGCCTATATAAGCAGTCTAATCATTTATATATTTAAAATAAAATTAATTAAGTTAAACTTACATAACAGATAACTAAATAAAAAATTGTTTCGGTGATGAAACGAGGAAGTGGGATACGCTTGAAATACCTGGAGACAAGTAGAAGTGTGATCAAGAGAAGCGACTTATGATAGGAGGTGACCTGAATTCCTGCAAGATAACGTTAGCCTTGTCCGGGGGGTGATCTCCCGGAAAACCCCTCCGACGCTCAAGTTAGAACGTAAATCGGAAATTAATGAATGACAGATTGTAGAAGGAATGCAAGAAGGAAGGTCGGGATTGAGATTGCTTGTTCTAGTGCTTGTGGTTGGGAAGGCTTGAGGAAGTAGTGTAAGCAAGGATACTAGGAAAAGCTGTTTTTGATGTCCCTTCCCCTCTGATGGTTGTCCCTATTTATAATGTTGAAGGGGGAAGTTACTTCAGAGAGGAAAGGTGGAAGATCATGGGAGTAGTGGGAGTAATGGGAGGTGGACTGGTCATGGGAAGAGTGGACAGTTATTCTCCTTGAAACAAGGAGAGCCAAGCATGACTGAAGAGTGGAAGGTGGTGGGCAGTTATTCAACTAAAAAGGAGGATGGCCAAAGAAGATAGATGACAGGGAAGTTAAGTATTCTGAAGGTAAGATGCCATGAGCCTTCCAAGGAAGATGGGAAGTCCAGCAGAAAGCCTATTGACCAAAAGTCAAAGTCAATCCGGAAAGGTCAAGGGGTATTTTAGTAATATGATGTTTAATTAATAAATAAATTAATTAATTAAAAAAACAGTACCATGACATTTAGCCCCACGCATGAAGGGTGATGTGAGGAGAGAACCACAATGACTAGAAACATCCTCCTTTATGCGGAAAAACAGGTGCCCTGGCGAATCTCCTTAAGGATCTTAAAAATTGAGTTTGCAAGCTTTGAATCGACAGTCCTTGCGCTGAATTCTGAGTTATAATGAAAAGGATATGACCTTTTAAGCTTGTTAGGTAAGAACATATTGAACATGGGCCAAACGGGCATGTGAAGCCGCGGCTTGAAGTATGCCGCGGAGTAGCCCCAGACGCGTTATATTACAACAGCGAAATAGTGACTGTGGGATCTAGATTCCGCGACATCTTGTCTCGACCTTTGCTTTCACTGATATCGCAGAAATCAGGTTCTCAACAAAACACCCAAGGAGGGTCCGACTTATCGACTATGCGGACTAAATCAACTGTCTGTTTTGAACCGATGCCGCGTAACGCCAAGGGTTTTCACGAATCAGATTCCTAGTAATGACGCGACATTGCATTCTTCTCAAGATATTTTTACCCCTTTGGTCGAACTATGCCGCGAACTAATAGTTTGCATCTTCACTCGTAAGTTCAGCACGAGAATCCCTCTTTAATACATAGAATATTTTGAGAAAGAGAAGGAACCCCTGGGGGTCCGACTTATCGACCACACGGATATCTTTAAAAATATTCAGTACTTGGTCCAAGCAGCCCTCTTTATTCCAGCATGATACGGAATGAGCCCCATAACTCGCATCTTCAATCCTACGGACACACATGAGAGGTTCTATACTTAGAATTTTTTACTTGGATTAGGGTCATTTGGGGGTCCGACTTATCGACCACACGGATAAATATGGGAATCAGCCACTTTACTTTTCACCCCTCCTCTTTTATGACGAGGAACCAGCTCGCAGACCCGTGTCTTTAATCATACAGAAATATGGGACTTCTCTTTATATTATGACTGGGTACACCAAGGAGTCCGACTTATCGATCACACGGATTTCCTTCTCCCTTGAGATATTGTTATATTTCCTTCCATCATATTTTACCCGCCGTGTCCATAAGTCGGACGGAAGAATGGGTAATCTCAATACTTAAAATGATTTTCCTCTGGAGGTTCAGTTTAGGGTCCGACTTGTCGACTCTCCGGACATATTCGAGAGCTAAAGGACTTGAATAATTATCTGCTCCTCCCTCCCTGGGGGTCTAACTTGTCGATCCACAGGTTGGATGGCTTTTGACATTCATATTTATGACGTTCCTCTCTAATTGGGGGTCCGACTTTTCGACCTTCCAGCTATATTCAAGAGTTAACACTTAGAAAAATTTCGCAACACACCCTTTCAACCATGGTCCGACTAATAGACTTCACGGTCATCATTAAACACTTAAAAAGTATGTTTTCCCGACTTATCGACTTCCCAGTTTTCCTCCGGAATTCCATCCTTTCGTTCGAATGCTCAAGTCCCAAGTGAAGCATTTATTGCTGCTATAAATAGGGTAGTTGGAATAGTTCCATTTCACCTAATCTTCATTAACTTCAAATCTTCCAATTGCGAGAAAGAGAAAGTAGAGAAACGCTCGGACAATCTTCATCCCTTCTTCAATACTTCTGACAAATCTTTTGAAGATCTTCAAAGTTTCTGACAGATCTTCATCAAATTTCTGACAAATCATCAAATTTCTTCAAGGTATTCAAACTTTTCCCAGATTTTTCGAATTTCTTCAAGTTATTCTTCAAACTGTTCTTGAATGTTAGCCTAGAACTTTGAATTTGTTTATGAATTTAGTCTCTATTCTTTACAAGTTTCGACTACTACTTTATTTTTAACATGGACGTCGCGGCTACTCAAGAGACTATAGCTAACTCAGACACCAACCCTACTAACTTGCCGGAAACTCTTTTGATAGTACCTAGGCGTCTTAATAAAAAGGGGTTACCAATGAATGACTCGGATGAAAGTAGTTCGGTGAGAATTACCCCTCATTATGAACCAATAAAAGATGGGGATGAGTCGTCTGTATCCCCTATATACCCTCCGGAAATTATAAAAACTGCTCCTTGGGAAGTGAGCGTTGCTTTCTTTCCAAATTACTTGCCGCGAATAAATCCTGACCTGGAAGGGTTATTGTATGTAGATATGGAAAACTTTGAAGGATCAGCCGAATCTTCCGGAAGGGAGAGTGCAGCGCCAGTTCCTCCTCCATTCTACATTCCAAACGGCGGGCCCCTAAATTACTTCATCGATTTACAGACCAAAAGGGATCTAGACAACCGCCGGGAGGCCATCTCTCAAAAGTGGGGTTTGAAGGATAATATAAACATTATTACCCTGGGGAATTATGACACCGTTAGGTTTCCTCCCCCACATTGTATAGCAGTATACTTTCCTTCTTTTGAATTAGGGCTCAGATTTCCTCTTCACCCGTTTTTTAGGGAGGTGTTAGAGTTTTTGAACATTTCAGTGCCCGAGTTATACCCAAATGCCTGGGGTTGTATGGTGGCCTTTTTGATCCTATGCAAAGTTTTGGCCGTGCCACCAACACTCACAGCTTTTAGATACATATTTAGAGCCCGCCTATGTAATTCGCAATCATACGGCTGTGGCTGGATTACTTTTACACACCGTCGAGGACTGAAGATAGTCCAAGACCTCCCCGATAACCAGAAGGGGTATAGGACGAAATTTGCATTTTTGTATAATTCAGAGGGATGGAACATCAAGACCTCTTTTGACATTAAACCCAACCTCACGGGTTTTAATAATGGGATCCCGCAGTGTTCTTTTAGTGACGCGGTGATCATAGAGTACGCAAAGATGGACGTTCAGTTGGGAAGGAAACCAATGAACGTCCAACTTAATTGGATACCTGGTCGCCCTGAGTTGGAGAACGAGAACCTCCTCTCATCATTCGGCATCAGCTTGGCTATCGATCGGAGTAAGAATGGCCGGGTTTCTTCCTTTTCTTTCCTATGATATGTTTAACTGCTTCTAACTCGCGATTTTTACAGGGATAGCCAAGGAGAATCTTCGAGCAAAGAGTCCGGAGCTGATGAAGAAATTCAGCGTTCTAAGACTTGCTCAAGGGGCCATACAACGACCTGAGGATAAGCCTCTTCCCCTTCCTCCGAAGGTATAACTTCACAAAATTTTTTGTTATGAAAGATCCCTGTTGATTCTTCCTAACTTTTTCTTTTGTAGGACTCGGCGACTGTAGAGAAGGGTCTGGAGGACGTGCCCTCAGAGCAAGAGGCTCTCCGACTTCTCGAAGAGAGAAAACAAGTTCACATCCCCGATGAATCTGAGAGGGTGATTCCTCCACAGACAAGGGGGTGAAAAAGAGTGGGAAGAAGAAGAGGAAGCGGGATTCTTCTTCCCGCAAGGAGAGCTCGGCCAAGCGGCCCTCTGTGGGTGCGATCCCTACGGCCGTACCTCTCCGCATAGGGTCGGTTGAGGAGGAGGCGTCTCCCCCTTCGGACTCTCTACAGCCATCTTCAAAGAAGGGGAAGGAGAAGGTGGGGGAGTCTTCCGCGGCTCCCTCATCACAATTCGCGGAGGTTTATCGTCGTCGGGAAGTTTTTCCTTTTCGACACGAGACACTCTTTCCGGAGTTGGGGCATAAGGGCTTAGTTGTTCGTTTTAACAGGGTGACGTCCAACTTAATCAGCAAGGTGGACGTCGACCTACTAGAATCCATGCCCCCCCGTGACAGGGTGCGTCAGGCACAAGCTTCGGCGGCAGAGGTAATGACTCTTTTATGCTTAGTAGTGTTATTACTTGGTCTTCGGACTTCATCCCTTGTCGTTTCTTTGCAGGCATTCATACGGTTGGCTTTCGAGCTCGACGCAAACCGTCAAAGTGCCGCGGACCAGGAAACCATTGCCGCCCTTACCTCCCGCTGTGAGGAGCTGAATGACGAGATATCAAAATTGCGGGAGGACCTGCCGGGCCTAAAAGAGAAACTGGCCAAGTGTTCCGAGCTGAAAGAGCGCTTGGTCAGGACCGAACAATGGCGGGAAAGGGCAAGGAAGCAGCTGGACCAGACCATTGAGAACTTAGATGCTGCTTCCACCTGGTCTGCGAGCCTCGGCCATGAAGTCGGCTTGCTGATGGATACCCATGCCAAGCTCGTTCATCAGAACCAGCAACTTATGCAGCAAGTATCGACTGATTCAGCCCATTTCAAGATGATTCTATCCGCGGCCAAAGTGTATAAATTGTGTCTAACTAGGAAGGCCCGGATGGCTCGAGATTGGCTTCTTTCGGATGAGCCGGAAGCGTCGAAGTTCCTTGGAGATTTGACGGCGGAGATGGTGAGAGCCGGAACCCTGATCAGCGACGAAAAGTATCGTTTGGCTGCCGCAGAGTTGGGCATGGACTTTACATCTCTTCAGCAAACTGCTGATCAGAAGGGAAGTGAAGCCTTGTCCAACCTTGCTCCTGTCTTGGACGGGGAGTCGGCGGTACTGGTCGACGCTGCTTGGGATGCGGATGAAAGGAGAGCCTGGTCCGAAAAGATGAATGCTGAGGCTGAGAGGGAGGCTCTAAGCCTAGACTTGGATCAGCTGGCTCTCTCTTCTCCTCCGGCGTCAGATGTCCCGGAAAACTTGACACTCTCCAACCTGGAGGTTTTGTGCCTTGATTTATCGAACCTTATTATTGACGAAGGTAGGAACCTCCAGGGCTTGTCCCGAGAGCTGTCCGAGATCGGGGTGGAGCCGTTTAACGTTGAAGATTATGTAAGCTTCACCCCCAGTCTTGAAGAGGGAAGGATCGAGCCTCCTCTGCCGCCGGATCAAGACGTCGAGGCTTTTTTGGCGGATGTATGATCTTGCAATTTTGTAATTTTGATTTTTGTAAACATTCAACTCTGTATTTTGAATATTTGATGTAAATATTCCTGATTATGGAGTTTATTCGTGGTATCCATGCTTTTATACGCTGAGCCGTGGCTTCTCTCTTTTGAGGCTGCGGAATAATATTTGGAGGACGCTGATTTTTCGATGTCACGCGCAGACGTCATCAAGGAAATTTGTACTTGAAATATTTTCAGCCTTTAGACCCCAGTAAGGGAGTCCGACTTGTAGATGTCCCGGTTGCGGATTACCTTAGTGGGAGACCTGGGATTTTCTTTTGAACTCAGGGACCCCAAACTGGGGGTCCGACTTATCGATGTCTCGGTTGGGTAGCGTCATAGTAAAAACTTAGAATATTTTGAACAATAGTGACCCCAAACTTGGGGTCCGACTTATCGATGTCCCGGTTGGGAAACATCATTGTGAAAAACTTGGAATGTTTTGAACTCTAGAGACCCCAAACTGGGGGTCCGACTTATCGATGCTACGAACAGATGGTGAATGCTTCAAATGATTTTTGGTTTTGGAACCCTATTCTAAGGGTCCGAATTATAGCAAGTTCGTTAGTGACAAAATGATTTGATGATGGGCCCCCTCTCAAGGGTCCGACTTATGGATATTATTGATTTAATAAGATTTGCAAAAGAATTTTACCAAACATTTGCGAACATAAGAGCCGGCCAATCTGAAAATAGAACCTGTTTATTAATGATTGTTAAGGATACAAGCGATGATTGAAGTAATTTTGAATTACAACGCAATTATGTTGCGGAAGGACTGTAGTCGCGGATTGATGCTGCTAACACTGATACTAGTAACTGATTGCCCCTTGCAAATTTTATTAAATGAAGAATTTCTTCAAGTGGTCTCCATTCCATGGACGGGGTAGTTTTTTTCCTTTCATGTCTTCTAGTTTGAAAGTTCCTGGTTTGACGATTTGGGTGACTCTGAAAGGTCCGTCCCAGTTGGCCCCTAACTTTCCTTTCTCCACGATCTTTCCCGTAGCTTCTACTTTTCGGAGGACTAAATCACCAATTTGAATACGTCTGGTTTTGACATGACGGTTAAAGCTACGGATCATCTTTTGTTTTTGTGCTATTGATCTCAGCATTGCGTTTCCTCTTGTCTCTGGCAGCAGATCTAAGTTTACTCTTTTTCCTTCCTCATTTTCGTCGTGTGAGTAGTAGGTGACCCTTGTAGAGGGTACGCCTATTTCGACTGGGAGCACGGCTTCAGATCCGTATACTAAAGAGAAAGGTGTATGCCCCGTTGCGTCCTTGATGGTCGTTCGACTTGCCCATAAGACGCCTGGTAGTTCTTCATCCCAATTACCTTTGACCCCCTCTATCTTCTTCTTAATGCCATTTAGGATCTCTTTGTTTGCGGATTCTACTTGACCATTAGTTTGCGGCCTGGATACTGAACTGAATATGATTTGGATGTTAAACTTGTTGCAGTACTCGATGGTGTTCTTGCTGACGAATTGCCTTCCATTATCTGTTACGATCACCCGGGGGATGCCGTACCTTGTGATGATATTCCTCCATATAAACTGACAGACTTGTTTGTCCGTGATTGAACTAAGGGCTTCTGCTTCCACATACTTTGTGAAATAATCAATGGCCACAATGATGAATTTGCGTTGCCCTTTCGCCGGAGGGAAGGGACCAAGGAGGTCCATGCCCCATCTGTCGAAAGGCAGGACGGCTTGCATGGCGGTCAAGTAATTAGATGGCTTCCTTCCTATCTTTGAGTGGTACTAACATTCAGGACATCTTTTGATCAAATACTCCGCGTCTTCTCGGAGTGAGGGCCAATAATATCCACTTCTAAGGACTTTCCCAATGACAGTCCGTACTCCTTGGTGTATACCGCATCCCCCTTCGTGTATTTCGCGGAGGATATAGTTTCCTTCTTCAGGAGATACGCATTTCAGGAGGGGGTGTGTATATGACTTCTTGTAGAGCATTCCTTCGTGGAGTTCGAACCATCTGGCTTTCTTCCGGAGCATTTTGGCCTGACATTCATCTTGGGGAAGCGTCTGACTCCGCAAATATTCGATGTATGGCTCCATCCAAGTTTCTGATCTGTCGATGGTATCGACCATGAAGTTGATGCTGGGGTTAGGAAGTACTTCCCAGATTATATCTCGAGCCGCGGATGTTTCTGCTGAGCTGGCAAGCTTGGCCAAGGAATCAGCTTGGGCGTTCTGGGATCTTGGAATATGCTCCAACGTGAACCTGTCGAATTTTTGAACAAATTCCCTTACTTGCTGCAAGTACATTTTCATGCTGTCATCTTTAGCTTCGAATTCCCCGTTCACTTGTCCAACAATCAATTGGGAGTCGGAGAAGGCGGATAATTTTTTGGCTCTCGTTTCGTGGCAAATTCTCAGTCCCATCAATAATGCTTCATATTCGGCTTCGTTGTTGGATGCTGCGAACTCGAACCTGACCGCCCTTTCCATACGGACCCCGGCGGAAGACACAATGAGGAGTCCAGCACCACTTGCTGATTGGGTAGAGGACCCATCTACATACAACTTCCATTCCTTATTGGGTTCAGGATGATAGGGGAGAGTGCTTTCAGCAATGAAGTCAGCCAGAGCTTGGGCTTTGATTGCCGTTCGAGGCTCATATTCGATGCCGAAATCCGCCAGCTGGTTTGCCCAATCTGTGACGCGGCTTGACTTGTTTTTCCCTTCCAGAATCTTTTTCAAAGGTTGATCAGTCCGGACGATGATCTGGTGGGATTGAAAGTAGGGCTTCAATTTCCTGCTTGCCATGATGATTGCGAATATGACTTTTTCGACTTCACCGTAGTTTCCCTCCGAGCCACGGAACGCATGACTTATGTAGTATATAGGAAGCTGTTTCTTTTCTCTTTCCGCAACCAGTACTCCGGATAACGAATACTCGGAGACGGAGACATATAGGACTAGCTTCTCCCCTTTGATGGGCGAAACTAGTTTTGGCAAGGTGGACAGGTGCTCTTTAAGTTGGCGGAAGGACTCTTCTGCTTCTGCTGTCCACTCGAACTTCTGTTGTTTTATTGTTTTAAAGAAGGGTAAACATTTATCCGCGGACTTGGAAAGAAATCTTCCAAGAGCAGCCAGGCACCCCGTGAGCTTTTGTACTTCTTTTACTGAGGTGGGAGATCTCATGTTTTGTATAGCCCGGATTTTATCGGGATTTGCCTCAATGCCTCGCTCGTCTACCAGGAAGCCCAGGCATTTCCCTCCGGTAACTCCGAACACACACTTGTCAGGATTGAGTTTCATTTGGTGCTTTCGAAGGGTAAGGTACGTCTCTCGTAAGTCTGCGGCGTGCTGACTTGCTTGTTTGCTTTTTGTGATCATGTCGTCTACATATACTTCTAAATTCCGTCCAATCTGAGATTGGAAAACCTTGTTGACCATCCTTTGATAAGTTGCCCCCGCGTTTTTTAATCCGAAGGGCATAACCTTGTAGCAATAGACTCCCATGCTGGTAATGAAGGCCGTGTGAGGTTGGTCTTTAATTGCCAACGGAATCTGATGATAGCCGGCATTGGCATCCATGAAGCTTAATAATGCATGGCCTGCTGTAGAATCCACCAGACGATCTATCTTTGGAAGTGGGTAATCGTCTTTAGGGCACGCCTTATTCAGGTCCATGAAGTTGACGCACATCCTCCACTTGCCATTTGGTTTTTTCACCAGGACCACGTTGGATAACCACTCAGAATACTTGCATTCTTTAATAAATCCGGCTCTCAACATCTTCTCGACTTCTTCTTTGGCGGCTTCAGTCCGCTCTCTTCCTTGATGTCGTAGCTTTTGTTTTATGGGTTTATAGCCTGGTTTGATGTCAAGTTTATGACACGCGACACTGGTAGGGATGCCAGGCATTTCTTCCGTGCAAAAAGCAAAGACGTCGCGGAACTCAGCAATGGTGGCCACTATGTCCTGTTTGACCGTGCTAGGAAGATCTTTCCCTACCTTGATCTGTTTCCCCTCGAACATGTCTACTTCCTCGTATCGCTCTATGGGGCGAGGCCTTTCATGCGTGCTGAGATTTTCCATGTACACGCTCATGACAGCTGGGACATTTTCTTCCCTTTTTCTTTTTGCTCTTGTCTCAGAGGACCCGCGCTTCAAGGTGTTGACGAGGCATTGGCGAGCCGTCACTTGGTCTCCCTTGAGAATGCCAACTTTTCCATTATCTGTCTCGAACTGCAGCAAGAGTTGATGGGAAAAGATTGCAGCCTTGATCTTATTAATGAGTGGGAGCCCCATGATAGCATTGTAGGGGAAGTCGAGATCTACCACTGTGAACCGTATGGGCATGGTCCGGCTTTCACTTCTTTCCCCTACCCGTACGGGGAGAATGATCGTGCCCAATGGAATGACCTGACTCCCTCCAAACCCAATCAGTGGTTTGTCTAGGGGTTGTAAGTGCTTTTCCTCGAACTTCATTTTTCTTAAGCACTCCATTGTAATAAGATCAGCCGTGCTTCCCGTATCTACCAGCACCCGTCTGACTTTCATTTGCCCAATTTCGAGAGAGACCACCAGGGGATCGGTATGGGGTTGTTGCAGCGGTTGGGAGGTCGTGGCATCGAATTTCATGACAGGTCCCTTAGATGTGGCCATGGGAGGTCCTTTCAGCAAAGTGTGGACGCTGTTTTTTGCCGCGCGGATAGTGGGATATTCCTCAGTGTATCCCCCAAAAATCATGTTGATCGTTCCTTGAGTGTCGGAACTTTCGCGTCTTGCTTCGTTTGGCTTGGGGGATCGGCGTTTCTGTTGCCATGGCCTCCTTTCCCCTTCTCTTCCAGCATCATAATCTCTCCTGCTGAGGAACCTGGACAGTTTTCCCTCATTAGCCAACTGATGCAAGATGCGCTTTAGTTCGCGACATTGTGCCAGAGTATGGCCGTGCTCTTTGTGATAATCACACCACAGATTATAGTTGCGCCTATCAGAGGGGGTGGTAACTGGAGGTGGAGCTGGCAATTGATCTCGAACAGCGAAGAAAATGTCCCTCCTGTTTCGATTGAATAAGGGGTCGTTTCCTCCATCTCCCAGATTCCGCGTCCTAGTTTCTCCTTCTGTAACATATACGGGTCGAGCTCGTGGAGGTCCCATATCAGACGGCGGCGTAGGACGACGCGACATGTAAATCTTCTCTCTCCTCGAAGAATGCTCCTCCCTGCTTCGTGAGGATTGACGGGGGGGCCCATCATCTTTTTTCTCAAATTTTCGCCTTTTTGGATCATGTGCTTGACATATCTCTGACGCCGTGACGTAACTTTGGCATTGTTTCATGGCCTCTGCATACGTCTTTACTTGACTTTCAACCAACTGGAACTTCAGCCGTTGGGCCTTCATTCCGTTGATTAGGGCGTTCAGGGCAACCGACTCCTCCAAATCAGTCACTTCCAGCACTGCCTCATGGAACTTCTTAAGATATGAGGATATGGATTCTCCTTCCAATTGAGTGATACTAAGCAGGTGGAAGTTTGATTTCTCCTGCCTTCTTGAGGCTATGAAGTGGCCTAAGAACTTGCCCTCTAGTTGGGCAAAGTTGTGGATGCTTCCTCCGGGAAGGGAGGTGTACCATGTCAAAGCTACTCCTGTAAGAGTAGTTGGAAAGAACTTACACCATAATGATGAGTTGGTGGTGTACAACAACATAAGATTCTTATATGCCGTCAAATGTTCCTGCGGACATGATGTGCCATCGAAAGCAGCCATGTTTGGTACCTTTATTTTCCCGGGATTGGGAGTATTCAGTATCACTCTGGCCAGGGGAGAGACTAATGATATTGGCTCTTCGGGAAGGACACTCTTGTCGTCCTCATTCCGCGGCATGGAGGTGGGAGTGAGGGGACGGCTAGACCCGGCGAGTTGTGCCTTTTTCCTTTCCTCCCTTCTTTTATCTACCAGGGATTGGACGCTCTCAGACGTCTTTCGCTTTTTGCTCTCTATGAAGGTTCGGGCATCTGGAGTGGCGGTTTTGGATTCGCCATCTCGTGTATCTGTCTTGCTATGGTGCGGGTAAGTTTTGGACCTTTCCCGCCTATTTTTATTGCGTCTACTGGAATGGGAAGTTCTCGAGTTCCCGTCTTGAGATTCATGAGATTTTGGTATCTCTTGACGGGGCTCGATTCGTTCCTCTAAGTTCTTTATTTGGTTCGCCATGTCTTCCAGTACCCGTTGTTGAGTGGGGGTATTGTTTATGACGGCGCGGAGTTGTTCAGAAAACGCGGCCGTGAGATTTCGCGCTAGCATGTCCAGATCACGGCGAGTCACGGCTTGATTATTAGCGTGGCCCGCTGAAGTGTCTGTGTCTGTGCTATGCACGGTGGCGGTTTGAGTCGGGTTCTTCTTGGGAGCCATGACTTTTTGTATAGATCCCCACAGACGGCGCCAAACTGTTTCGGTGATGAAACGAGGAAGTGGGATACGCTTGAAATACCTGGAGACAAGTAGAAGTGTGATCAAGAGAAGCGACTTATGATAGGAGGTGACCTGAATTCCTGCAAGATAACGTTAGCCTTGTCCGGGGGGTGATCTCCCGGAAAACCCCTCCGACGCTCAAGTTAGAACGTAAATCGGAAATTAATGAATGACAGATTGTAGAAGGAATGCAAGAAGGAAGGTCGGGATTGAGATTGCTTGTTCTAGTGCTTGTGGTTGGGAAGGCTTGAGGAAGTAGTGTAAGCAAGGATACTAGGAAAAGCTGTTTTTGATGTCCCTTCCCCTCTGATGGTTGTCCCTATTTATAATGTTGAAGGGGGAAGTTACTTCAGAGAGGAAAGGTGGAAGATCATGGGAGTAGTGGGAGTAATGGGAGGTGGACTGGTCATGGGAAGAGTGGACAATTATTCTCCTTGAAACAAGGAGAGCCAAGCATGACTGAAGAGTGGAAGGTGGTGGGCAGTTATTCAACTAAAAAGGAGGATGGCCAAAGAAGATAGATGACAGGGAAGTTAAGTATTCTGAAGGTAAGATGCCATGAGCCTTCCAAGGAAGATGGGAAGTCCAGCAGAAAGCCTATTGACCAAAAGTCAAAGTCAATCCGGAAAGGTCAAGGGGTATTTTAGTAATATGATGTTTAATTAATAAATAAATAAATTAATTAAAAAAACAGTACCATGACAAAAATATTTTTTTATTGATTTTTAAAAAAATATAAATTAAATCAACTCATATTAAACCGTGTTACGGTCATATGATTTTATTTTTTTGTGTGACTCATTAGATCCAAGGCGTGCAACCTTACCTATAAAAATTGATAATCATTAACATTATGGTTAAGCTATAGAGTACTCCTTTAATTATTATAATAATTTGATGAAATTGTAATTAAATGTTACCACAGAATACAAGGAATAAGGACTTAAGAATGAGTATATTTTTTCTCAATTATTTGACTAATGATATATCACTTGGTTTCCACATTATTGTATGAACATCAATTAATTTTATTCAAGTTTGATTGGGTTGATTATATTCTTGTAATGATTATGCACTTGTGGTACATTAAGTGAATATTATATTTCAAAAGTTTGTATTTATCAATTATTAATATACAAAATAAATTTTAGAAAAATAACTTATAATGAACTTTAATAAAATAATTTAATTTAATTAGAGATTATGTATCTTGCTAAAATGATTTAGACATGATATAACTAATAGACCTCAATCAAATATTCAATAATGATATTCGATTATTTATACTGACTAAAATGTAGAAGATAAGCCATTTATTTTAAATTTAAACCAAATAAACATGAGTGAACTTAATTGGTTATTTAAAACAAAATTAGGAACATAACAGGACCAGTGATTTATAATATAATTCTTGATTTTATATTATAATGTATTAAAGTAGATAATTCATTAAACCATGTGACGCACTTTTTATTTATATAAATGGTTGTACATAACATTTAATATTAGGGATTAATCAAAATAACTTTTTTATTAGTTTTATCATTATCAAAAACAATATTATATACATCCAACCCTCCCACACGGCCCTCTAGGTGAGAGCTAGGCACTTAATTATATTAAGGTAATTAAATGTTATTGTTATATTATTTATTTATACCTATCTATCAATCTATCTATGTATATATATAATGACATATCTGTATTTTAGATGTTTAAATTTCTTAATAATATTCCATTAATACTTTTTTACATAACTAATATAAAAATAAGATATATTAAATATTATAAAATAATCAAAAATAAAAAATATAACAAAATTCAGTAATTACTTGGAGTAAATTTTATGTAGTCTACTTACTAGTCACTATTATGTATACTCTACATACATCATCATCATTGGGTTAACCATTATTGATTTTGACTACTTTTTTTGTGAAGATCACTTCACCCCTTTTTGACTTTGTGAGTGTTTGCTTTCATTTTGCTCGAAACCATCTAAGATTAATCACTTAACATAGACATAGACAATTCATGAGGATTTCCTCTTGAAGAATAGATCCTCTAAATATCATCTAGAAAAAAATATGTACTTGTAGCATTCTTTAAGACTATTGATTTATAGTCTCATTGCATAAATAAAAACATGATAAATATTAAAAATTGAACATTTAGCTTCGATTCCTTTAATTTATAGGGAAATGTGTGATTTTTTATGTTTTAAACACTCATATGCATTCTTTCTTACCTTTAGAGGAAAGTTCACGCCTTATTGCTACACTATGTTTCATGCATTAGATCTTCATTCTTAATTGATTACCATAAATATTAAAACAAAATTAATATTATATTTTCATAAGTTTTTATTTATCCGTGATAACTTAGTTATGCAATAATTTACCGTAAACATGTACTATAATAATATATTTAGCGCTAAGATATAAATCTGAGATAATAAATATGTGTAAGTAATAAACAAAGTAATAATAATATAGACGATGCAATGATATAGTTTCTCAATGAAGTACAAAATTGCAAAAGTGAGAACGATATATGTTCTTCATGAACTAATTTTAAAAGAAAGTAATATAAAATTCAAAGATTTAACAAGGTTCATATCAATACGGATATGTCATATGCCCTCTTGGTAGTATACTTTTTCTATTGATTGATAGAAAATAAGACTAATTCTTGACTCGTATACTTATGAAAAAGTAGATTAGAGAGGAGAGAATACTAAAATTGATTTATATCCATAACACTGAGAAATACTTGTAGTACATCTAGGTCATAATTTCGTTTTTTACTACTCCAACGGCCATTTGGTAGTAATTAAGTATTAGATGGTAGAATGATAATGAAAAATTAATGTAATTACGGTAGAAAAATTCTTAATAAGTTTAATGATCATACTTGTTTTCTACTAATTATCTTATATTTTTTTTACAAAATTCATTCCACCGCATTTTCATTTAAAAATGTGTTATGTGGTAGTGATAAATTATGGTCAAATTTTTTTATGATTAATTATAGTTTCATTACCAGTAGAAATAAAAATTTACATTATAAATCATTTTCATTATTATCGTCGTATAGTACTGAAAAAGTGGTGTAAATTTATTTTTTAAAGTGTTGAGTTAAAAATATATGTTATGAACTTATGATTACAATGCAACCTTAGCACATTATATATAGTGAGAATTTATGAGTAGCATAAAGGAAAACACAAGTTCAAAAAAATGATGATACTATATACTCACTAACATGCATGCTATCATTTAACCACATTGCTCTAATATTAAAGTTAGGGATGATAATTCATCATTCATGCATATATAATGAGTGTATGTAACTTTTATAAAAATTAAATCAATGTGGGGAACATATTCATTTCCAAACAGCCTCAAAAATTATATGAAATTCCACTAACAAAAAGTATAGATTATTAAGAGATGGATATGTCTAAGTCCATGATAGACTACGTGACCTATCATTTTTGAAAAACAAAACCCAACTATTCTTCTCATCTTTAGTTTATCAAACCCTATTCATAGTTTCTTGAATAGGATGTAAGTCTGTTTTGGATATTTTAGATTATTTTTTAAGTAATGATTCATAGATCAATGATACGAGAGTCTTTTGGATTAGAAGTGTAAATGTAACACAAGTCTTTTTCATACTTAGTGTTAATAATTCTCCTTCGCAATGAAGGGCGGATAAAATTCAAACCAGTGACCTAAGCTTTTTAATGCCATATCAAAAACCAATTCAATTAAAAATTTAAACTTGTGATTGTTATTGACACTCTTTACTTAAAGATAATTATTAATCATATGTTCTTCTTACTAATTTACTACATTACATGGCTTCGATGTAAGTTATACATAACTATAATTTAGCGAATTCAGGAAGACGAAAAAGTAATTATTATTAAATAAATTTATAATATTAATTAAAAAATTCTTATAAAGAGTGTCACTTTCCCAAATTTGACCTCATTCACAAGAAGCAATCTCAAAAGACCCAAATATATAATTCCACAAGGCTAGTAGCCTACAAACCCAAAGGACCAACTTTTACCAACTGCCTTTGATACTAAACCACAATTTCTAATTACAACCCTAATTTCCCATACAATTATTCAGAAAGTTTTTTCTTTTTCAAGACACCACCAAACCCACGGAAAATTGGATGCCCCCTTATTTGTCTTAATTCATATCAAACGTAACTTCCATCAATGATATTATACAACATAATTAGATGAACATGCCATTTGTCATGTCTAATTTTCTTGATTTGTTTAGCATCTTATAATGTGAGTCATTTATTGGACTTCACTATTTGAGTCTAAATTAATTTAATATCTATCATAGATTTCAATTATTCAATATACACATAAATCTAAATCTAGATGGCTTCAAAACAGATCCGATAATTTGATATTTATCTGTTTATGTAATCGAATTTAATTTGAGCCGGCATAAAAATAGACTAACAATTACGTAGAAAACCAACATGAACACAAAATTCTAGTTTATACCGACCAAAAACATATGAGTCGATAACACAAAATCTATAGTTAGCCTTTTGATATACTCATCTGTCTCTTTGAGATTGTTAATAAAAGTGATATTTTCTTTACAATATATCACTTTTAGCAACAACCTGAAAGTGATAGTGATTGAGAAAGTATACACTTACTCTAATTACATTGAGATTCTCCCATAGAAAGAATGATATAGTTTTTGGATATGCTTTGTGTTTATTTATAACCTTAATAAGGAGCAAGTATATACAAAGAGATATTACTCTAGAATTTAGAATGTTGGTCCTAAAATGCTATTCTTTTCAAGTGCAATATGATCAAAAGTCAAAGGACATACTCACTTGGTAACTTTCTTTTTTCTTGTTCTCTTTTTGGAGTTGTTAACCACATTTGACAAGCATGCTAGAGTGTGGGGATTTAGCTCAAAAAGGTTAAAGGCTACAAGCTAGGAGTTGGGAGGCTTTACATAAAGCTGGAAATGGGAAATATCATAATTTCTAAGGCTAAAATTCTTGGTAAACAATTTTGGATATGTTCATGTTTCCATTTGCATTTTGTTTAATTTTTAAATTGTTTTTAAGGCTTAATGTATTTCATAAAAGTTTTATACGTTCAGATGAATTTGATAAGATTGCACATAAATACATTTTAACCTGTAGATGTCTATGAAAAATCATGTATAAATTTGTTTCTACTTGAATATAATATTTTTTTATGGAAATATTAATTGAAAACGAAGGAATTATTAAGAATACTCCCTCCCCTTCTAGTAAGTTTGCTACAATTTTTATTTTTGTCTTTTCCACTTAATTTGCTACATTATTTTTTTAAATGGTTCTTACCACTTTCTTTAAATCTCATTAACACAAATTTTATATCTTTTATTATCATCCATATAATTTAACTTTTTTTTGTTTTACTCTTTTGTTAACTAAACTAATCCTAATCCCTAAGTGATAGGAGAACTTAATTGGAGACCATATACCTCTTTCTAGAAACTAATGAATTTAATTCTCACATAGTCGATCCACATATGTATTTAAAATAACTTAAGAGAACAGATGAGTATACCATTAAGTAATATTTATTTATTTTATTGAATATTCTTTCTTATATATGATAAAAAGATGAAATAAATTTAATTAGAAGTTGATATAAAATAATCTATTTTTCATTTTTGTAGGTTTGCTATTGAACACTTAACAAACTCTCATATTTAAATTATTAATGGACAAAACTCAATTGAATAAAATAAAAAGCAATGCTTTAATCATATTCCTAAACATCTCATTAGCTTAAAAGTAAGACAATTTATATCCTTAAAAAAGAATATAATAACTTCTTGGGTTCTTCCAAAAATGTCATCAATTTTTAAAACAAAAGTTTCAAGAGAGATGAATACGGATAAGGTTTATTGAAGTAATTTTACCCAAAAAAAATTTAGAAATTATATTGTTAAATTAAGAAAGGGAAAACCCCTAGTAGCATACAAGCATATTCTTGGTTCTAGGCAAAAAATATAGACAATCATATAATATTGGAAATCATAGAAAATATAATAAATAAAGAAAATGCCAAAATAGGAACTTGAATCTTAATACACTTCTTTATTATACATTTAAAATATATTGTCATATACTTTTATCAAGGAATACTTAAGAACAAGTACATTATAATTTTTACATATGCATCCTTTGACCTCTACTTTATTCTCTATCATTGTAAATTTGCCAATAAACTAAATATATGTAGAAGAGAAAAGTAATAGGAAGAAAATTTTTGAATAAAATGAAAATAAGTAATTAATTTATTGTAAAATATAATAAATAATTATGGTCTAAATTATAATTATAGAAATGCAACAAAATAAGTATTACATTTCAAACAGAAAATGTAGCAAATTTACAAGAATAGAGAAAGTGTTAAGCTGATAAATAAAAATAAAAAGGGAGAAATTATGCTATAGAAGATGTAGCTCTAACATATCACCTTATAAATTTGGGTTATAATTAGCACATAATTTGAATATAATTAAACTAAATTAACTAAACTAGTAAAATAATATGAAAAAAAATAATGTGGCCAAAGGAATAAATAAAAGAAGGCCGGTTGGCTATGAACTTTTTTCCCAACACAGGACCAAAAGTGCCACCCGGCACGAGACTATTGGCCTAAATAAAGCCAATTAAGTGCTACTAATTAGAAGTAATAATTAATTAATATGATCCCTTCTTAATTTAGTATAATTAAATAAATTTTTATCAAGCTTAGGTAATTAAATTGTAATTTCAATTGAGCCATAATGAAGCAATTCCTCAATCATTTGCTCAATATGATGCTCCTCTAAGGGAGTATATTGTAATTGTAATTGTTGCGGTTCATGTTCAAATTGGGTATTCTCGATTTTCATTGTCCAATTAGGGTCCGGACTAGTTATTACTGGTCCTTTTGTGGGCCCATAGTCGGGAGACCAAGACCCCGAATCGACAAATTTTGGGTTAATACCCGTACCCGACCCAGGGAATTGTGGGCTTAGTACTCTTTGTTGGGCCTGCATTGCTGAATTCTTAGTTATTTGTAATGACTCCATATAACAACGGTGAAGCTTAGCCGTTAGTGTAGCTGAAAGAATTTTAGATGAAGAAGTTTGTGGAGCCTTTGGATTGTAAGGAAAATTAGTCCGGGCCCTAGGCCCACACATTAATCGGGCCGCTTCATCATAAGCCCGTGCTGCATCTTCTGCCGTTTCAAATGTCCCTAACCAAATACGCGTTTTCCTATACATCAAAAATGCGAAACGTTTCGTTAGATAGAAACTCCTATGCTTCAATTACTCGATTAAATGTAATATAAAAACCATTGGATCTTCATTTTATTAGTTTTTATTTTAAATACTTTTCGTACATTAAGTAGTTTATTATTAAATCAAATTGACAATTTAGAATTTTAATTATTAAATTTTATTTAGGGGTCTAATCCTTATCGATCTATTACCATTCTACTTGGATTAGTGACATTGTACTTTTAGATGTTCTATTACCATTCTACTTGGATTAGTGACATTGTATTTTTGGACGTTTTTTAATTATTAGTTAATATATCGAGCAACATTTATGTATATATACGTCTTTCATTCAATTATACAATTCTAGTAATAATCAGTTGTAAGTATTTTATAACGAAGGTAATATATATTTTCTTTGTTTTGTAATTGTTGCACCTTTCATCAAGGGCACAATTTTTGATAAATCTCATTGTTGATTTAAAATTGTCCATTTTACCCCTTATATCATATGGGGGCTAATGATTAAATAATAATAATAATAGTATTTAAAAAGTAATGATGTGATGATTGATAGTAATTTAGGGGTAAAATGGAGAATTATTAAGTTGTTTTTTATCATAAATGGAAAAAATATTGGTATTCTGAAACACTAAAATGAATAATAAGTGCAATATTATAAAAGCGAGGAAGTATTTATTATTTATTTTAGAAAAAACATGAAAGCTTAAAACTTACAATATAGGATGACGAATTTCAGAAACCCAAGAACCCCAATGACGTTGTCGAACGCCACGATACCTTTGTTGTGGTCTCGCCATATCGGAAACGTTTAAAGAAAAAGAAACGTTTCGTGTAATACAATCAGTAAGTGTTTGTGAAAATGTCCAAGAAAACAAAGAATGAAATTAGAGAAATGGAGTATTTTTCTTTCAAGTATATGATCATGTATGAAGAGAGGGAAATTTGCGGGGGGGATTGAAGGGGTTTATGTAGTTGTGTTATTTTAAACAAGACAACAAAATTAGGGAAAAAAAATAAGGGGGTCCCAAATTTCTTCTCCCACTACTGGCATCAACAAAGTGGGTCCCATTTTTTTAGTATTTTAGGTTTTTGTCAATTTAATTATAATTTATTTTTATAATTTTTGTAATTTTCTCAAATCTGATTTAAAGTAGTAGTTACCAACTGGCAAAACTTGATATGATTAATTGATTAATAAGATAGTCAAAATTATAAAGAGTGTCCCATTTTAAGCTAAATCACATGGGTTTTCATGATAAGTCATGCTACCTTCCATTCCATAGACATCATCCAATACCCTTTTAGCTTACTACACTTTTTAATGTTAAAACTCTTAATTACCTATTTTAAGTAATTAACCATGTAAATAGATACTTCTAACTATGACTTGATTAAATTTGTATTTAGTTTAACTGATTTTTACTAATTTAATTAATATTTCATCATCATCTTATTCGGTATATCTCGTTTATAGAAATATCATGGTTAGAGTCTGGGGAGGGAAGGAGTGCGGCAACCCAAACCCATAAAGGAGGATGCGGCCAAAGAGTCCCCCGACTCGAGATTGATCCTTAATTTATATTTATTAACTGAAATTAATTTTTATTGGAAAAAACTGATTGTTACTCATTGTAACTGATTTACACTGATTGATACTGATTTTTATTTATAAATTATAACTGAGATTTACTGATCAAACTTAATTTTTAATGATTGCAATTGATTTTGATTTTTATTGATAGGAACTGATTTTTATTGATTTAAAATTATTTTTACCGATTACTATATTTTAAGGTAATGATCAAGATGTATATTAAAATTTTGCATCATAGATAGTAGATGATTTAATTTTTGTTTTTTTTAGTGGTAATTTTTATTTAAATAATCCGAATATCTAAATTTCTAGATAACTAACTATTTAGATTGAATATTATATGAATAAATTTAAATTTATTAAAAATTTTTTTTATTTTTACTTTATTTTTGAGTGGTTAACTACTTTTATATAGAAAAAATGACTAAAAGACATCAATCACAAGCTAACAATGCAAGCAATTTTAATGCAACTATCTAAGCTAATCGAGAACGAAGTAATTAATTAAGTTTAGAAGAAAGAAATAAAGCAACTTGATTAAGCTTGATTGCAACCAACACGCAAACATTCTTCATAAGATCTAAACACATAGGATGAATCAGAAACACTTAAGGCTGAAACATAACTACATAAGTATAACATACTACGTATGTGCTATTATGTCTTTTTGAATTTACTTCCTATGAATATTTTATGCGAGTTTTTTCGTTAAACGGAATTAGTGTTATTTCTGGTATTTTATGAGCTCTAGGCAAATTAAAAGAAGTAAACCCTCTCTATAGAGGGTCGATTCTGATCTTTAATAAGTGTTTGGGAAAACAACGACCATGTACCTCTATATATTATGATTATCATAAAAAAATATAAACATGATATACACTTTTTAATTGATGAACTAACCACAAAATGCAAATTTTTTAATATGTGTCCTTCAATAATCGTTCAAGTTTCAACAAGATGTGAGTCTTCTGTATATTTTTACAGTTTTTACCAATTTATCCATTTTAGTTTTTGTGATTTTCACCTGATTTTGCCCGTTTAGTATATTATTAAGGTTAATCAAAGATAAATTGCTTCTTATAGAAATGAAATGATGCAAAAGTGTATTTAGAGCATCTATTTTGGTGATCTATTGAGAGATCACATGACCAAACTAAGATAAAAATTCAATTAATGGTGACCTAATTTTGAGTGGGTTGGGAAAGAGGCTGGCCAAATGGGTCAACATGTGACCCGTTCATGTGAACGGTCACCCCTTTTTTTTAAAAAAATTTCGCCACATGTCGCTCTTTGATTGGCTGTTGGAAAATGGCAGCCTGCTGCCTCCTAACACGCCACCTGCTTGCATGCCACTTGCTGCTTTCTGATTGCTGCCAAAAAATAGCCGTTTTTTGTAATTAACGACTATTTTCGTATTTAATTAATTTTTTTTAAAAAAACCTATACCAACGTTCATATTTTTTCGAGATATATAAAATTAGACCCTTATTGATATATTTTGACATAATTTAATATTTACATATTTTCTTCTTATTTTTCTATTTTTTTGTTAAAAAATACCAAAATAATCATTTCAAAAATCCTAAAAAAAATATGAATTCAAATAACCCAAATTATGGAAGAATAATTTTTTTTATTATGATTAATGTCTACATTTATATTTATTAAAAAAATACCAAAATAATTATTATTAATGTCTACATTTATATTTATTAAAAAATATTAGTTTTATTAAAAGAATTTTTTTTTTTAATTAATACAAAAGTAGATCTATTTTAATCAAATAAAAAATTATATTAACTTTGTACATGAAAATATTATTATAAAAAATAAAGATAAATGTTAGATAAATTAAGGGAGAGAAATTATGGTGGGGTAGAAAAAAAGTAAGAAAGAGAGGATGATGACCCTTTAAAAAAGGTCATTATTAATAAAATTAGGTTAAAAGATAAATTTTTAGGAGAGAGAAAAATTATAAAATAGTAAAATGACTTTTTTTTGGATCACGAGTAAGGATCCTCTAAATAGGAAGTAGTAAAAGCAATATTTGAGATGACCTTATGAGACAAGAGGGAAATGATTTGGCATACCATAATAATTACCATTTGTTAACAATATAATTTGCTCATACCTTATTTACTGTTTATGGATTTGATCCACTTCTCTAATTATACATCAGGATTACAGCTGTTGAAATATTTTGCCAAAATAGTGATGATGTTCAAAGATTACACTTTAAGTAGCAGGATTACTATTTTCTGAACGACCATTTTTCTAATTTGTATAGGGTCAGGTCTATAGGTTTAGATAATAAAATTGATAATTTTTTAAAATTAATATTTTCTAAAATAGTATAACATTATCCTATTTTTTTTATGATATATTTTATTAAATTTAAAATAACTATTAAATTTATTGTCTGGATCTATGCATTAAGTGGATAGGTTACAAAAATCATTATAAGGAAAAGAAATAAATTTTCAAGCATCAATGAAAATCAAATTTTTATTACAAATCTAAAAGAGAAAATTTTCAATTAGTAAATCAACACATAATGGCTTTCATCCATGCTAGTAATAGTTAATTACAAGATACTATTTTTAAACATCTACCATTAGTCTCACATGAGTTGGGTTTTGTGATTAATTAGGATTTGTTTTTTTTTTTTGGTTTTTTAAAAATATTTTTTCTTATTTAAAATTTTTTTAAAATAAGTCAAAAAATTTATTCTTAATAAGTTCGATTCATTTTAATTTATTTCAATAGTAATAAGTTTTAGATGAGTATAATTTGTTTCACCAAAAAGGTAATTTTAACAAAGTTTTGCCAATATAAAAAATCCATCTGAGAATTGGATTTATTTTAGTTGGAAAATGCATGTCATTTTAAGTAGTACTTTTTTAAGAAATGTTTTTGGATTTGATCCTCTTGTTGTCTCTTTTTTCAACCTATTCTATAAGGCTATAATCCAAAAAATGATATCATTTTGTTGATTTCATTTTATTTTTGCTCAATTTTCAGCATAATTCGCGTCTCAAAATCTATACAAATCAATAACAATTATAAAAATTTATATTAAAATTTATTTTAAATTTTATAGGTTAAGGAAGATGAGGAATATGGTTGTTTGGGATAATGTGGTTCATAAACCCGAGTATGTTGTGTCATGCATCCAGAAGGACATTCGCGATTGTCTCTCTTCCTTGTCAGCTGATTCTGACCTGGAGCACCTACTGTCAAGGCGTTAGCATCTGCTGTTTTTATCTGCTGCTTTATTACTTTCTTTCTGTCTCTCTTTTGGGGTTTTTTTTTATGTTTTCAGTTTTGTTTTGTATTCCTCCTTGTACAAGTGCAGTTTATTTTATGTCGTATTTTTTTGTATCGCCTTGGACCTCTCCTTTCTCGTATGCATATGAAGAGTAGGGTGCGGAAATTCTTCCGTGAAGGTGGGTCGTTCTTCCATATTTATGCAAATAAGTTAGATTGTGGTCCTTCGTTTTGGTTGTATATTGTTTTTTTGGTAAATGAAAAAGTCTTTTATTTGCCAAAAAAATAAGACCAACGTAAAAAAAACTTTCAGTTAAATATATTTTAACTTTGATATATTAATAAAACATTTAAATTTTTTTTATAAAATATTCCGAATATAACTAATAAAATCAAACGGAAAAGTAATATGTAAAAGTTTTTTGAAAAATTGTGCAAAGATATAGAAGATCCGGTAGGCCACATAATGTAGTGGTCCAATTGCACTCAATAATAGTATCCTACAATTAATGAGTATAGTTGCTAATGTTTTCTGTGCTTGAGCCAATTTTGTGGGGTAGAAAATATATTAAAATTACTTTATTTTTTGTATCCATTTCCTAGAACACATAACATATCAATTTTTTTTTAACTAATAGGAATTGTTGGCAATCTTGATAGTTAAAAATACAAGATCAGGTGGGATATTGACAGCCCTTTTCCCGAACCAAAATTGTATGGGATTGCCCCATGTCAAGGAACTAACTTAATAAAAGTTTAAATTAATGGTTAAAGTTATAGGATATGTTATATATTCTAACACGCCCTCTTATATGAGAGCTCTTTGGGGTAGAAGTGTGGACGTAATACATGTTTTTCTAAATTTTACGCTGAATATTCCACTTTAAATGAGGAATGATTGACATACGAACTTGTGACCTCTTTTCATGGTTAATTCTGATAATATGTTAAGGAATTAACTCAACTAAAAATTTAAGCTTATGGTTGAGGCCCTATCATATGTTATATACTCAAACATGCCCTCATTTAAAATTAAGTGTAAGATAGAAATAGATTTAGTCCACACTATTTTTATTATGCATTATTCCTTAATATTTCATTCATAAGTTTATATTTCTCATTATTAGTCTACTTAATCACACTCTCTACCTCAAACTATTTAAATTTAAAACTAGTGCACTAAATCAATGCAAAACTAACTCAATGATTAATGATGTGGTTTATTTGTACTCTTTTTTTATCATGTAAATTCTTATTGAAACAAAGTGTAAGAGTCGTATTTTTTATGGAAAAAAGAAGGTTTCAGAAAAAGTCAATCAAATTTAATTGATATTGGATTCAAGTGAAGTAGTGAGGATAGTATCCAATCTACATACCTACAATATCATGTTAAGCAAATACGATGATCATTTGTTTTATTTTATGTATTGTGGGTGCATGTGTGGGTATGTTGGAGAATGGAGATGTATGTTAAAGTCTCTATTCCTAGTTTTGCAAGTTGAGGAAGACCATTCCCTTAAATCTTGCTACAAATGTTCTCCCACGTGGTAGAGTGTGCCCCCATGCTATCCCCCATTGCATTACCATATGGTGAAATCTTCTTCTATATCTACTTTCTCTGTTTCAATTTAATTACGATATTTGCTTTCTCATACACTTTAATGCACTAATTTAATTTTTAATATCTCTAATTATGTATATTAAAAAATTATAAAAATTTGATATTAATAATATTTGCAATTAGACGAACCAAACAAGATCTCACTTGACTATATTTTAACTTACAGATTAAAAACTAATCACAAATTAGGAGTGATAAATGAATAGTGCAATTTTACCTAATATTGCAACTACTAATTATATGGAACGGAAGAAGTATTTTTTGAAAAATAAAATTAAAGTATCTTATATAATTTGTCTAAGAAACTAAAATCATACTACAGTTATTTCTTTTTGAAAAATGGTAAAATTAATCGATCAGAAAAAGACAATATGATATGTTTTAGTTACTACGTAAACCAACATAAACCAATAAAATAATTCCATTGGAAAATACATTATGAGTATGGCATTTGAAAATTTCCAATATTTTTAGTAAATTGTATGTTCTATAACTAATTATATAGAACTTTATAGACTTTTATATGGTTAGGTCAAGCTTAGTAACGAATTGTAAGCATGTAATTAGCAGGGTCTGAATAAAAGTACACAAAATATTTCGAGGCCATATAATTCTATTTTTTTAAATTTTAGTGCCTAAAAATAAATAACTAATTAAAATAAAAATAAAGTAAAGTAAAATAAAATAATGTTTGAGACTTTTTAAACTAGAGGGGATTATGCAGTCCAACACCTTAGTACATACCTACTCCCTCTTTCCATCTCATTTTCACATAGTGTGCAAAATGAGTGAAATTTACCGAAAAGATAAAATAACTTAAAAAATAAGATAAAAAATAAATTGATGATAAAAATAATTGATTAAGATGAAAAGAAAATTAGTTTGACAATATCTATAGATAGAAAATTAATTAGCTATGTTTTGCTTTTTTTTTTTTTTTTTTTTTTGTTGTGTTTGGCTTTAGGTTACACATTTACCATTTCCTAAGAAAAGTTATATTTTTTACTTTTGAGGTACAGTCGTATAGAGATCTAGTATAAGCAAATTAGTTAAATAAGCATTTATTTAGCTAGTCTGAATAAGTGAAAATTAGCACTTGTTTATATTGTTAAAAGCTATTTTACTTAAAACTAGCCGAAAAACTAACTAAATGAAAAGTTGAAATAGATAGGTCCATATATAAACTTGAACGTCCTGTATGAGACCATTTTACGGTAAGACAACTACAAAATAAGAAATTTATAAATTAGAAGTTTTTATTATTGGTCTATTTAACTCAAGTATGGTAAGACAACTACAATATAAGAAATTTATACGTTAAAATTTTTTATTATTAAGCTATTTAACTCAAGTATTAAGCATGTCTCACGGTGAGATTGTGTTATACAAAAATCTGTGAAATGGTAATTAATTTCTAATATGGCCTTTCACATTATGCCCCTTGGACTCTAAGCATAGAGGGCCATAAGCTTCTCTTTTATAGATCCTGTCTTAAGAAAATAGCTTTGTTTGTATCATTTGGAGAATTGGATTATTATTTGACCACCTTTTTCCCTCCATAGAAGGCCATAAATGAAATTTTAATCTCTTAAAATCTAATAATTTTTTTATCCAACTAAAATTTTATTTGAAGTATGATTGAAATTCACAAGCTTATCCTCCAAAAGATTTGACTCATAATCCGAAAATAATCGAATAAAAAAATTGAAAAAAATCAAAATAACCTAACTCAAGATTTAAAAAAATAGAAAATCTTTAAAATAACCTATTAATTATTAAATACATTTAATTCGGGTGGGACCTATACTATGATTATAATTAATTTTTTTATTTTGAGTTTACATATATTTGTTAAAGCCTAAAAAACACCAAAAGTAAAACTACCTAAAAATTAAAACAAAAACTTGAGATAAAGGTCCACAAAAAAGAACGAGTAAAATAAGGAAGTTCCAAAACAAAGAAATCCAGTGGCTGTGTAGTGATGTATATATGCTGCTATTTCTTAACACTATTTTCTGTTGCTTCCTTAGCATAAGACGATAAAATCCAATATGGAGGATTTTCATGTTACTTAGAACATGCATCCTCTCTTTTTTGTCTCTTCATTTCTACCTTCTTAAATACAAAATATATAATAATATAATTGCTTCTTTAATTAAAATATATATATGTTCTTCTGCTTCATTCATTGTATTCTATGTTTCTGCGTGGTCCGACCCACATGCAAATCACTTATTCTAATTCTAGCTATCTACCATACATATATAAATATAAATATGTAGTCTAATTTGATATTGGGAAATTTCAAATTGGCAACTACCACTATCATCTTGTTTTCTAGTTACTTCTTATGAGTCATCTGCGGATATTATGATATTTTTTTTAATAATTTTGTATCTTTAAACATCTAATATATACTATGTAATTTAATATTGAGGACCTTAATTTTCCAGGCCATGTGCAATCAAACATGCTCAGAATCTTCAATATGAATTACTAATTACATAATTTAATTAATTATTCACACCTTGCTTATAATAATATAATTAATTAATAGGATCAGATAAGAAATCTAGCTACCTATGATAAGAAGAGAAAAAGAATTATTTTTTGGTAATTATATGTATAGAAACAATACAACTATGTTATAAATTAAGAATATTTCTCAAACTTATAACGTTATTTTGTTCTGTATATACGATGACCTTTACCATTTAAGTTTTTCTAGCGCTTTATTGATCTTAGATTTTTTTATCTTATTGAAATTAAAAGGTATTTAATGCTTCTTATCCTTCTTATTCTAACACCCTTTTTATTATATTTCACTCCAGTATATATATATATATATATATATATATATATATATATACATATACATATATATACATATACATATATATATATATACATATATATATATATATATACATATACATATATATACATATACATATATATATATATACATATATATATATATACATATATATATATATACATATATATATATATATACATATATATATATATATATACATATATATATATATATATATATACATATATATATATATATATATATACATATATATATATATATATATACATATATATATATATATATATATATATATATATATATATACATATATATATATATATATATATATATATATATATATATATATATATATATATATATATATATACATATATATATATATATATATATATATATATATATATACATATATATATATATATATATATATACATATATATATATATACATATATATATATATATACATATATATATATATACATATATATATATATATACATATACATATATATATATATACATATATATATATATACATATATATATATATACATATATATATATATATACATATATATATATATATACATATATATATATATATATATATATACATATATATATATATATATACATATATATATATATATATATACATATATATATATATATATATATATATATATATATATATATATATATATACATATATATATATATATATATATATATATATATATATATATACATATATATATATATATATATACATATATATATATATATACATATATATATATATATATACATATATATATATATATATATATATATATATATATACATATATATATATATATACATATATATATATATACATATATATATATATATACATATATATATATATATACATATATATATATATATGTATATATATATATATATGTATATATATATATATATATATATATATATATATATATACATATATACATATATATATATATATATATATATATATATATATATATATATATAACCTAAAAAATAGTATTTTATCATATACATTCTCCTTTAATATCATTAATTTTAGTCTTATATGTCCCAATAGGCTCCATTGGTATGAATTCATCCTATCCTAACGAAAAACAAAGCTTAACTTCTACTTGTATATATATTTTTGATCTGTGAAAAATTCCAATAGACTAAAACAAAAACTTAAGTGGCCACAAAGAATTGATTACTTTAATATAGTGAATACTCCATAATAAATTCCTTTTGCATTTATTTTTGATTTTGTATTCAAGCATAATATATATATACATATGAAGACAAATATATTCTTCATTAAATTATTTAGTTTATTATGAAACTTTAAATAGATAATTTATATTATTATTGAAAGATTAGAAAACGAGGGGCTATAAGGCTAAGACGTGAACACAAACTCCTACCCATTTTGTGTGTTGTTAATGCATGCAACATGCCATCTGATCTTAAAGGAAACAACAAAAATATATCACGACATTACTGATCCAAAAATACTATATATGTAGAAAGTGATAGATGCTTAATATCTCAAGCCTTACTATGATACTAATTTTAGAATTGATTTTATTTCAGTTAAAATAAATATAATTTTTTACCAGATAATGTTATGGGTTCAATTTCAAACTAAATCTTTTTTTAACTTATTTTATAATAATAAAAAAAATGATACTGTTTTCGACAAAGTGCAGTGGAGAGATTTCTCGTAGCTTGTTAATGAAAACTAGGGTTTTTCTCTTTTGTGTGATGTGTAGAAGAATTTATCACTTTTTATCTGGTGTATGGGAGGTAGAAGTGTTTATTTAAGTCATTTGGTTGATTTTGGACGATTTAATTTTTACATAATCGTGAATCCACTTTTTAAAGTCGTGCCCAAGTCAGGTGCAGTTTTAATTAAATTTAGATGCATGTGGAATTGTCGGGCCAAGGTCGAGTACAGTTATATTGAATCATTAGGTCTATTTTAAACCCTTTAACCGAAGGTGTTAAATGGATGATAGTTTTAATGAAATTTTGATTTGTTATGTTAAGAATGAGTTTGACCATTTATTTTTAGAAACGAGATGGATTCTTAAAGCTAGTGTTATGATCAAATTTATGGTTGAGATAAATTTGTTATCTCATCTATTTTTTATATCATATTAATAAACTATTTCAAATTAAATTTAAGCTGATATTTGAGATTTTAAAATATATTATATATATAACATTTAGATTGTATGTAATTCCAATCAAAAAGTAAATATAGTTATATTAAATATTTTAGACGTGCTATGCTCCAACCCTAGATTCTTACTCGTCCCATAAGCCTAAATTGAGTAAATTTCCATATAAACTCAACTCGTGACTCATTTTCAAAATCTAAATTCACCGTTTGTGAGTTGATTAATGGTCAAACAAACGTACATCGAGTAATAAAGACAGCTAACTTTCCAAACAATCAAACTTTTTAATTGAATTTGTTAATCCAATACTTCTAGTCTTTGGTCCCACATTTTGATTGATGAACAATATGTAACTATATGTGCAGACTTTTGAAGATAAATCTTGTAATTTTAATGGGACGTGAATATAGGTGTGTAAAACTATTTGATCCTGAATATCTGATAATTGATTTTAAAAATGGAATAATTTAGTTGTTTTTGAAAATATGAAAATTCAGATCGAATATCTAGCGATGTTTAGATCGGATAATGGTTGCAATTGGAGGTATTTGCAAAAATGGATATCTAATTTTTAATATTTTATATATATATTTTTAAAAAATATATTTAGATTGTTGAACATACTAATATTTACATTTTTCAACTTCAACTAAATTACATAACCAATCAATTGTTAATTAGTTTATACTTTTGGAAGTCCAACTATATTCGAAAAATGTTTTTTTTTGAAACTTTTAAAATAATTTAATTTAAAGAAGGATAAGTGATTTAAAAGAAAACTTATAAAACAAATATCCATATTCGATTTGGAGTAAATTAAATATTTTGATTCCTAATATCTGATTTTACAAAATTGAAACTAAATTATTATTTTTACTTTTTAAAAAACTAAATATATGAATTTTAGGATCCGAAACGATCTGATATTCAATTTTGAACAATGAGGCCCTAATGGATGGAGTATAAGATATCAAATTATCAATATCATGATTATTCTTATAAGAAACAATAATTAAGAAAATAGTAAATGGTCAATTCACAATCTTTCAAAAGGATGTTGACACCAATAAAATTATATACAGGATTTACCAGTTGTAAGTAAGGGAAGATTTGTGGAAAAGTTTAACAAAATGCTGATGAAATGACTTGAAATTGCACCAATTTATGAGTTAATTGCACTGAGAATGTCTTAGTAAATGATAGTAATTTTTAAAATTAATAAATTATTTTTATTTGGTAGGATTTAATGAGGTGAGATTTTTATTTTTATTTATTTTATTATTATTTTTCTTTTTTTTTGTGGTGATTTGCAATTTCTGAATTGGATTATATTTTTTGGTTTACAGCTAAATTCGTCTCTTTGATTAAATATCTAAGAAAGAAAACAGGTCAAGCATATTTCGCGGATTCAAAGTAGAAAAGTGGGGCCCAAAAGCCCAAACGCGTGGTGTGGGCCCTTAAATGGTTTTTTCTTGTGAAAGTATTAGCAGTTTCTGAGCTCATAGCCCACATTTTTGGCGTCCAGTTGCTTCCAACGGTATTTGCTCTTCTTTAATATGTCACGGCGCTCCTTACGCAATACAAACTCAGTGAGAAAGTTTTGTATAGGTTTTGTTTATGTTATTTTAGAATGTATATAGACCGTTTTTTAAAAAAATATATAAGCACCTTAATTAATTTTATTTTTTTTAAAAAAAACAACTGATTTAGTATGTTATAAATAGTTTTTTGTTTTTTTTTTAAAATTAAATATTATGCTAGCTCATATTAAACACGATGAGACGGTCTTAATAAAGAATTTGTCAAAATAAAATATTTTCCACTTGATATGTACAATCAAGTATATAATAACTAAAAAAATATTTGCTATTTTTAGATTGATGTACGCTAAAATATTATGGACTTAATCTATATAAGGCTTTTGTATCTGTTGTCTACAATCAAATACAATTACATTTGAAAGTGGAGTACGATTTGATTGAAAGAGAAGGATGTATGAAATGGTAATGTGAGTGAGGTATAAATAAGTGCAGATTTATCAATAATAATCGTGATTTTATTATTAGGATATTGATTATATTGTTAAACTAAATTGATTGTTATTTCTAATTAGAAGCCGTATAATTTTTTTTATCAATAAATTAGGATTGAATTAAATTTATAAAATATATAAGATTACAAAGTTAAAGAGTTTTTTAGTTGTCACAATGCATCGACCTAGTTGAAATTAAACACAACTAAATTTATTGTATTAGAAATTAAATAAACTTATTGATTTCAGTTTTTTCTACTTTTAATCTAAAATAGCAAAACTTTCGTATTGATCCTTTAGTCGGTTCACTCCCCATCAATTCAAGGAATATACAATTGTACAAACTAGTGAGTAAACTAGAAAAATAAAAGTTATAGAAAAAATTATTTACTCTTGAAAATAATTTAGGAGATTGCTTCTTGATTCTCTTCCAAGACTTTTTTAATCAATTGGAATAATACTATTTAAATAAGTTTATTTTATAAAACAAAAAAAATCAAATTACTTAACAAATATTGGAAAATTTTTAATAAGCAAAATGACACAATTTACAGGACCGCCGCCCAGGGCCCATTGTACATAGGAGCCTATTTCAGTCAAATTCATAAGTCGAGCGTAAATATTTTTAGGAAGAAGTTATATTTGAGAGAGGAGAAAGTTTTTTCAAGTACTTATTAAAGATTATAAATTATAATTAATTTTCTATAAGGAGGGCCAATATCTATTATTTTGTCTAGAGCCTACAAATTATCGAGAATGGCACTAATAATTTATTTACACAAAATTACTCTATAATTATTTTTTTCCCAAAAATAAATTTTATAAGATATTCTTTCCAAAATACTATGAGGTCAAATTTATTTTCCCAAAAAAGATTTATTCATAAATTTACGAATCTGTCGTAAAAGTTGGAAAAGATTACATAACTATCACATGCAAGTACATGACGAATCAATTGTCTAATTACAATAATGGTCGCTCAATAGTCTTTAGTTTTTGAGAATAGATTTATTAATTATTATACATTTATATATAAGCATTTCTTTTAATTTACGCTAATTATCGCATTTGATTTTTATACTTTATTCAATGTACTAATCAATTCTAAATATCTATAGTTGTACATAGTTAAAAATTCTAAAAATAATTTTATTAAATTTTGTTTGATAAACAGATAAAATAATCGAAAATTACATTATATGAATAAATAATTTTAAAATAATGTTCTAATATGAATCAGAATTTGATTTTTATACCAGACATGATAAAAGTAAAATTTAATTAATTTTAATTTTCCAACAAAGTATATATGTCACACTCGGTCACTATATTTGCTTATGTACACCATGTGCTTCTATAATATACTGCCAAAAATACTCTTGAGGATTAGTATAATCCCCATATGATTTTATCCATCCCCACCCAATATTCAAAGCATTCGAAAATGACCAGAAAGTACATTTAATATTTGGAAACGATAATTAAATCTTGAAATATAAATTGATTTAAATTAGTATTTTGTACATTAAAAATAAATTTAATTTTATTGTTAAGTTAATTCTACGAAAACTTGAAGTTGATAATAGTAGAATGATTTAATTTCTAAATCTGTATCATTTTCAAACTCTTTATTTATGATTTTATGATTGAAATTTACTGTTTAAATGAAATATTTTGTTTTCAAACACAACCTTACAACCTTATATAATGTATGTGTAAAATATTAGTCATGAGTAATTTTGGTAGAAGATCATCTGGGAAGATTAAATTAGGATTAGTCTGGGAGAAAATAATGAGATTACGTGAAAATCTGAAAACTTAACGATAAGAAATCTAGGAAGATAGAGAAAGGCGTGAACATGCATTAATAATGTTAGTGTATGAGAAGATCACGTACGGTTATGAGGACAATTGTCCATTGTTTAAGTTAATACAAAGTAGTGGAACACGTGTAGAAGAAAGAAGTGAGGAGCGCCGTTTAAAATAGAAGAAAAGCCACCAAAATAAAGAAGAAATCAACACGTTAAAGGCAGTTATAGGAGCATGCAAAGGAATTTTGGGGATTGATGAAAAATCAGAAGAAACATTCTACATGCACAATGATGGACTATAAATACACGTCAAGGGACACATAAATGAAGTAACTTATTTATACGATTGAGAGATATACAAAGAACTCTAAGTAATTCATCGCAAAAGAGTTAATACAACTGCATTTCAAGGACCCGCGTTGATTTTCATAAAAACATTAAAAGTATAACCATAAATACAAGAGAGCAATTACAAATTTTCTAATTAATCTTCAATAGAACATTGGTGAGATGCAAGGAATATTTTCCACAAATCATCTTTTTCATAAAGACCTCACGTCAAAATAAGTCCTAAGTAGTAATCCACTTGTAGCCACTGTTCTCCTGGAAAGATCTATTAGGCAAACTGTATTAAACTGATACTGACTTGGGAATCGAAATGGGTCCCCAGAAAAATATTTCAAGCCCTGCTAACCCCTTGTTGCATTTTACAGGAACATGTATCTTTTAAGGTGGTATTATTGCATAACTTGGCAATATTGCAAAGACAGACTTCCACATCACCAGCATCAATCTCTGATTATGTCAAAATCAAGAGATTAAGTTTGTAATTAATTGTTCCACAAAAGCAAATAGGAACGTATAATTTATCTAGAGATTACAGTTAAATGGATCTTCCATGTTCCAAAAAAATATCAAATGAACAGTGTGGCAGTGCCTTATACTTTATTTGTCGCTTTCAACTTGCTCTAACATATCAAAGAGACAAAAAGAATTCAAAAAACTCTCACAATGAATTGGATCAATTATAAAATTTAAAAAGACAAATAAATAAATATAACTATTAAAGAAGACTTGAGAGTACCACTACGGTGAGAATCGAGTTTTATCTGAATTAGAGCAAGTATCTTATTTTCCAGATAAGGTCTTAATATCGCATTTCACATAGCATTTCCTTGCCTTAGTTTACCGTATAATAAAAAAAAGAATAATTTACGAATTATAACTTTAAAGTTTAGCATTTTCGCGAATTACAGCCTTAATATTTATTTTTTGCGAATTATAGCCGCCAAAATATCAAAATTTGTAAGTTTTAAAATACAAAATTCCGACCATTTTGATAAAGATAGAATGCGATACAAAAAGTAACAAATACACTACCTTTGTGAAATTTGAAAGTGATTTGTGGTACTAAATCAAGAAATATGTAGTAGTAGTAGTTAATTACGGTGGGCATTACGCGGTTTCTAATTTCGTATTTGGAAGAATACTTGTAGTTTGGCTAGAGCTAATTTCCGCAGTATCTGGGATATGCTCATTTAGTTGTAAACATTACACTAACTACTGTTTTAGACAACCCTGAAAACACCAGAACACACCAATAGCATGACTCATATTTACTATGATCTTGACTTGACACTACATAACTCATGTATGTTGTTAGACTATATAATATATTATGGAGCCTTAATCATCAGTTTAAGCTTTTAGTTGAGTTTGTTCATTGACATAATATCATAAATTAACGTGATAAAAGGTGACGGGTTCGAATCTAACAATTCCTCATTTAAAGTGGAATGTTTAGCGCCTATGTGCATCCACACTTTTAACCCAATGGATTTTCGTGTGAGGGGACGTGTTAGAGTAAATAAGATATCCTGAGGCCTCAACCATCAGCTTAAGCTTTTGGTTGAGTTGGTTCATTGACAAATGGGATACACCAATACAACCATTTTTGTGAAACACTGTCTTTCGGTCGTGTGAGATTTTGAGCATGTCCAACATATTTGACTACATGGCCTTAAAAATTAGTTGTCTAAATTATAGAGACGGATTCAGGGTTTAAAGTCCCAGGATGCACCAATAAATAGACAAATTAAATTTAAAGAGAATTTTGTGGCAATTGGACTATGACTATTCTCAATCCTTATAAACAAATTTTATTTATTATATTTTTTTGAAATGATTTTATTTATTATACTCAATACAATACTTGGGCCTTTTATAGAGGAAAGTATGCACGAACTAGTGCTACTTGCACAAAACTATAAAATCTTTTTATTTATTAATTAGGATATACTTCTTCCCCCGTTTCAAAATACATGTTATTGATGGTGATATTTTTTCACATAACATGTCACATTTAATAGTAAGTATTATGAAACGAAGAATTCATGTGCTAGAAAAACATTATTAGGTGACATTCACATCAGTTTTATTATATTTTTCTTCTAGTCCCTTTAATAGGTTGTACTATATTTTTATTTTTAATGATGCTTTACATCTTTTCTTAATTTTTATCCACTCATTTATAAATTTTATTTATCTTATTTATAAATTTTTGTCACCACTAAATATACTCGTGCGTAGCAAATATTATGGAAGAAGTCAGTATTCAATAATATCAAACACAATGATGAACTTTTCCATCAATATTTTGTTTTTTGTCCCTAGGTTTTTCCATTTTTTACAAGTTTGATTTTCTTTTATATAGTATTAATCTCTCTTATAGGGAGATTAAATAAAGAAAGGTTAATATAAGTATGAAATTTAACTTTAACAATGGGTAAGAGCCCATGTGTAACTATTGGTACACAAATTTTGAATCGGAGAAAATAATATATTTTGACGCATAATTTATTAATAAATTTTAAATTTTATGCTATATGAGGTGCACAAATTTTTAAATTAGACGGTTTAATGATGAGGCTATCTCTATTATGTTGTACATTTAATTTATTAAAGTGATCACTTATAATTTTAAAGTAAATAATTAAAAAAGCAGACTAATGCCCTCTGATTGTCTTCTCTAATTAATCAAGAAATCTATGCTACCTCTTTTAGTGTAAAAAAACCTTACAAATTGTGTAATGTGAAAAAACTTGCAACATAAAATATAACAACGTTCTTGTAGATTGTAGCGTAACTGTGTATTGGAAGAAGCAAAAGAATACAGAAATAAATAATTATTAATTTATTATGTCTCTGTTTTCATAAGTTTGAAAACATTTCTGTTTCAATTTTTATTTATTCATATTTCTATTTTCTTAATTTTTCATCACTTTTTAAAATTCTTATCCACATATTTTTTTTCTTATTTTTAATTTATTCACACAATTTAAATATTTAATTAATTTTTTTAAAAATGTGTAATAGCGAGATTGTTAGAGTATATAATGCATTATGGAGTGTCTGTTCAATTAGGCTGGACTTATTGTGAATGCCAGTATATTAACGGGGGGACGCAAGTGCACACACTTCATAAGCCAAGGAGATATATACCATCCTAAAACCATATGACAATGGGAAAAAAGTCTCTAATAACTCATAAAGCGTGCACACCATTTTCAATTTATCGATGTGGGATAACTCATCCCAACACCCCCCCTCACATGCGAACCCCCGTCAAGTTCGCAAGTGGGAGTAATCAATTAGGGTAGGAACGCCATTCTTTTCGAACCTACCATTTTTTTTAAATTATTGATCGAACCATCGGCTCTGATACCATGTTCAATTAGGCTGGACTTATTGTGAATGCCAGCATATTAACGGGGGGACGCAAGTGCACACACTTTATAAGCCAAGGAGATATATACCATCCCAAAACCATATGGCAATGGGAAGAATGTCTCTAATAGCTCATAAAGCATGCACACCATTTTCAATTTATCGATGTGGGATAACTCATCCCAACACCCCCCTCACATGCGAACCCCCGTCAAGTTCGCATGTGGGAGTAATCAATTAGGGTAGGAACGAGTGTCAACTATCAACTTAAACTTTTGGTTGAATGTCTTTTGGTTGAATTTTAAGAAAGCAATTCAACCAAAAGCTTAAGCTGATGGTTGAAACCCCAAGATATGTTAATATACTCTAACATGCCCCCTTACACAAGAGCCCTTTATGCTAAAAGTTTGGATGCAGCACGGACCCTTCTCATATCTGGTGCGAAATATTCCACTTGAATTTGAAGGAAAATTTCGAACCCATGACCTCTTGTCACGATGCATGACTACTGATACCATATCAAGAAACAAACTCAACCAAAAACTTAAATCGATAGTTAAGGCCTCAGGATATATCGTATACTATAACAGATATTTTGCTATTTATGAGAAGAAAGGGAGTAATAAGAAGGCGTGGTTAGAACTAAAATCCAAAAGGACGTAATTAATTAGAGTTATCTTCAGATTAATCCATCAGAAATCACATTTGCACTACTAGCCAGTGCAACTGACCGGTTTTACGTGTATATTAAAAGTATTTAGAGTTGCTTTCAAACTAAGCTAGCTATACTAATATATAAATCTTATTTTATTATTTTTTTAGATTTGCTTAGCTAAGCTTAATCTAATCACTAATCACATCAAATACCCTCTTTTCTTTAAAATCTTACCTCTAAAATGGTATTATACTTAATAATACGTTCATCTTTAGCCGTAAGTAATTGTTTACTTCTTTTATTGTGAAATTGATTGTTGTTGAATGTAGATTTTGTATAATTGTGATTTTAAGTATGTGTAAGATGTTCGATTATACATAATTTGAAGAGATAAGGTCCTAAGAAGTCTTGGGTAAAACTATTAGTTCATATAAATATTGTTCTAGTTTACTTGCATATATTTTAGGTCTTAAACTTATTATTATTAGGAAAATTTTTTAAAAATAATACAATATTTCATTTGTTAGTTATAAATAATCTAAGTTTTGGATTTTATCTAATAATTCAAATTTTACTATGTATTTGCTTTCGGTAGCGCCACCGCTACTCTCAGAGAGCAAATACATATTAAACATGAGATTATTTTAATCATCACGTGAAAAATTGGATTATTTTCAACTGTTTTATCTAATTATTATTATTATTATTGGAAAATAAAGTTTTCATGTTTTCCAAAAGAATTTAATGTGAAACATTACAAAGGCAAAAGTATCAATAAGCTAGGAAACAAATTGTATTAAGCCTTTAACTAGTAGCCAACGTGTAACTTAATATCATTATTATTGTTGTTGTTTGTAATTCAAAAAGTATTAAAAATTAGTTTATCAGTTTATTTAAAATATTTTAATCAATGAAAATAAATCTTGTAAAATTTGGTTTCAATTAATAAAATTTATGGTTTCATTTTATAAAATTCAGTTTCGATCAATAGATATAAAAGTTATGTTTTTTAAAATAGTTTTTTTTTTTTTTTCTATTTTACATTACAAGTTCATATGCTGAATTGAACTTTTTTTAATTATTTTTTTTATTTTTAAATGGAATGAACATGAAGTAAGTTTACTTAACAACAGTAAGCTCAACTTAGTATGGGCTCGGTTTACACATTAAACTACTTATATGCTCTTTTTGGGTTAGATTCTTTGAGAAAGTACTCCTTATTTGGGCTAATTAGAGAAATGTGGGTTTAATTAAACTTTTAACACAATATCACAAATTTTTATATGAGACGGTTCACCGTGAGACTTATAGATTAAATAATTTAATAATACACCTTTTTAATACATGAGCTTCTTATTTTCTGGTCCTCAAACACAAAGACGTTTTCTCGTAAGAGTAATTCATTAGATATTATCAGCTATATCTTGCAACAGTTAAGAAATAAGGCTACTTTTTGGAAATTCTCTAACCACTCGACTTGACAAATAGAAAGAAGTTTAGAATTTAGAGAGTAAAAGTGTTATTTAAGGATTTATTATATCTAACTTATTTATTATTTAAGTATATTATTTTTAAAAAAGTATTGTATTTTATACACTTTTACCTTTAAATTTGTCAAGAGAAATTTCTATTAAAATTATACTGACTTTTCATTACCATTTTCATCTTTTAATACTGATTATCAACAAATTATAAATGTTTATTTTATTTTAGTTGTTCTTGGAAGAAACTGTCTCTTTATAAACACTCGCAAAAACAATAAGCTTATATTCACATAAATGCATTAAATTGACTATTCAATTAAATATATATGTCTTCTTACGGTCAGATTCTTCATAATTTGTGAATATAATTTTTGATAGCTAAGTACTACACCTAATATCTACTCCACTAGTTATCTGTTACTCCCACAACGAGCTATTACTATTAAAACTATTAATTACTCTCACAATTATTTTTGTAGAATAAACCCAATTTTCATTCATTGTAATATATTTTAATTTTAGCTTCAAAAAAAATTTAAATTTAAATTTAATATAGATTTAATTAATTGATGAAATCATGAGGTATATCATTGGTGTAAACTTTTGAGTGGGTTCTTTTTATCAGGCATTGGTAAAAAGATGACTTATCCATTTAATTTCGTTACATTTTTATTTTAAACGACAAATTAACATTTTATTTCTTAATCAAATTAAAAATCTCATGTTATTTTTCAACACAAAACACGTATTTATTTCATCTACTTATGTTTTTATCATTCTAAACTAAAATTTATTAAACCACTTATACTCATCATAGAAAAAATAAAAATGACAAAAGGGATACATTTAATCTACTTACTCATTGAAGGCATCTCTTAATATATTACAATTGGGCCAAGCCCAAGAAGTCCAAGTCCATTCACAATGTTCTGTCCACAAGTTTTTCAAAGACTTAGTAGTTAGTTCAAAGTTTATCAACATATGAACCAATTTTGACATTCCCAATATGTAGAACAACATACTAACACATGGGAGGAATTGTGAAGAGAGACTTGAAAAAAGAAATGTCCTATATATGTTGATTCGAGCGATGGATGCTCGTAAGGTTATTAGAATTAGAATTCTACCTAGAATCATTGAGGAGGTAGGATCAACATCGCTAGAATCGTGTAAACCTATAAATATGCATTAATATACTTTAGATTACTGATTATTAATTAACTTTATAGAGTTTAATTTAATTCAGTTCACTATAATACTTTTTTGCTGGATTAAATGTCTTAACACTTGATTATTCATATTACATCTTCAATTTCACTTGATTGGTCTACTAATATTTTTTGGTAAATACTCATGTTATTTATTATTCTCTACTTTTCTCACATTTCCATGTCTCTTCAAAAATAGCACGCCATAAAATATTTTGAATATTATACACTTGCTTGTGCTAAAAAAATGACATTGCCTTGCAAGTTTTATGGGCCCACACATAAAGAAAAATAATTAAGAAAATTTCCAATTGTGATTGTGCATCAAAGGAATATAAAAGAAGGATGTAATTTTTGACTATATTTCTTAGGTTGCTACAAACTACTAGACTACTAGTCCTATTATTAATTATTTAGTTTTTCCCATATCAAATTATAATTTTATTTTAATTTCAACTATAAATATATATTTTTTTTCTTTGTATTTAATTCACTTTATTTTCTACTCCAATTATTTCACCACTTATAATTTAATATTTACAACTTAAAAAAAAAATATACTTGTCAAATACTTCTAAGACACAAGCAATGATTGCATATTTGAAGAACAAGTCTTGGTAATGGTTGGTGTTAACAATCAGTTTAATATTATGGGATGGTTGAGAAGATGGTTGGAGAAGAGTTTCAAGGACAAATTAACATAATATATAAAGATTAGGTTAACAAATAATAACATTGCTGTTGAGACTTTAGGGAATCTAAGCACATGGTGTTGATGGACATGAAGCTTCTTTCAATTGGAAATTTCTTTGCCTTGTTAACATTTCTTTCACCAAACTGAAGGGGTGAATAAGAGGAGGAGATTTTATCTAAAAAAGTGAGATAAAATTTGATTTTTTAGCCACCTTAACTTAATTTAATTTGAATCAAACTAAAGTAATTAATTAATTAAAATTAGGAAATTAACATTAATAATTCAATCTTTTGCTTATGATTGTGAATAACGCCACTTTTAGATTTTATTCTAATAATTCAACATTTATCTTTAGTTCGTTATAAATAATCCAACCTTTATTTTAGTTTGCGGGTAACATACCCTATTATTATCTATTATTAATAATTTGGTATATTGTGGACAGATATATGGCAATGATTAGATTATTAAAAATAATCCAAATATAAAATTATTTACAACAGATGGGTGAAAAATTGAATTATCAATGTCAATTTTTTCTAGAATAATTGTTCAAGATTTGGACTCAATCATTCAAATTACACTCTTTTAAACACGAAAATTCTATAATATACAATTATCAAAACTTATCATTATTTGTAACATTTTATATTCGATATATATGTTCAATGTTGTGTTCTACTTTTTAATTCATATAAATTTATTATTTTAATCAAATGGAAACATATATTTAAAATAGAGGTAGATGATTCTCAATCATGCGTTTTTACAATGCTCAATTTATTTATTTTTTTATAAGTTACGATTAAGATGAAGACGGAGTGATTTAGTTAGGACAAATCATTATTATATATTTCTACAAATCTAATCCATCACCCCACTATAAAATAAATATTCACATAATCTAATCACCAGCTTGTTCATCCTCCATCTATCATTCATACATCCATTGCCTTTACAGGATGAATTCGAAATCGTATTATATCTTGTATTGAGCTAAGGAGTGTTTGGCAAATAATTGTCTTATTATTCAACGAACATAAAATTCAATTAAAAATTTAATTTAAAAATTATTTATTAAATACGTCCTATATGTATGGAATGTAAGACTAACTAATGTATTTAATGAGATTTACCTTAAAAGCTCAACTTTTTACTACATAAAAATATCCAACTGTATTTTTAATTTTCAACAAGTTAATAACTTCAAAACTTTTTTTTTTTTTACGAAAGCAACTAAATAAATATTTGGATAATAAAAAGATATAGAAAATCAAAACATTTGTTAAGTAAAAAGAAACATTCTCCAAAATTTCTTATAAAAATGACCTTCTTTTATCAAAACAAACTAACTAAAATAATTTTTTTGTCTATAATCACCTATAAAATTTACTTTTTTATCGACAATTTCTTTTTTACAATACACGATATGAAAATTTTTTTTTTTTTTTCAAACACTACCTACTAATATCAAAAGATATCCAACTTTATGTTAGTATGGACATGTATATGTCTTTGATTTGCAACAAAAAAAAAAAAAAAAAAAAAATAGACGCATCTTTTGATTCCACCACCTAATTCACTTCTTCCTTTCGATTTTCAATCAAAAACCTCATTAGTAGGTAGCAGTGATTGCCAAAGATAAAAAAATAAATTAAAATAAAATGTGAAAAAATAATGAAAAAAATTTCTATTTTTTATTATTTAGAATTTTTGATGTAAGTTTTCAAAAATTTCTCTAATTTTACATTAATTTTCAACAACCTCTCTCTTGAGAGACCGTCTTTTCTAAAACTGGTTCTCAAAAGCCTAGCCCATTATGTTAATTTTTAAAAAAAAAAACTAACGCGCGCGTGTAAGTGTAATATGAAAAGTCACATAATATATTTGCAGTTATAACAACATTTATTTGGGGTTATAACATAATATATTTGTTGTTATACCAGCATATGTTTGAGGATTATAACATAATTTATTTTGGATTATAACATACTATATTTTAAGCTATAACAATATATATATTTGAGGTTATAACATGATATATATGAGGTTATAACAACATATATTTGTGATTATAACATATTATATTTGGGGTTATAACCTAATATATAGTTCGGTATATAATGGTCTGTGTTTGAGTGTATAGTATTTTTATAACACCAAATATATTATGTTATATCACCAAATGTATGTTGTTATAACTCCATATATATTATATTATTACTTCAAATATACATTGTTACAACTCTAAATATATTATGTTATAACCACAAATATATGTTGTTATAACCCCATATATATTATGTTAGAACCTCAAATATATATATATATATATATATATATATATATATATATATATATATATATATATATATATATATATATATATATATATATATATATATATATATATATATATATATATAACTTCAAATATATTATGTTATAATCCAATATAAATTATGTTACAAACCTCAAATATATGCTGGTATAACACCAAATATATTATATTATAACCCCAAATAAATGTTGTTATAAACCCAAATATATTATGTAACTTTTCACATTACACTTACACGCGCGTTAGTTTTTTTTTAAAATTAACATAATGGGCTGGGCTTTTGAGAACCATCTTTAGAAAAGACGGTCTCTGGTAATAATTGTTGAATTTTCAATATATTTTTTGGTAAATCACCTACTATAGCAGATCATGGAATTACTCAAGTTTATTCTAGACAAATACGCCTTAAAGTTGAGATTATTCATGGTTAATCAATATGTGGGATTATTGTAGAAAAGTCATGAAAATATTGAATTATTCTAAGCAATATTTCCAAATATTTTTTGGGTCGTTTATGACAAAAAATATTAATTAGGTTGTTTATGACAAAAATAATTCATATTTGACTTGTTCTAATCTTGTTTATATTTCAATTAATCACTTTGTATTTGCACCTAATAACTAATTATACTTATAGCAATGATTTTGCTAACATGATTGATTTGACTATGTATTTGAAATCCTTGATTAAATTTGCCTATAAAAACACAAAAGAAATAAACCATTACTCATGATAAGTCATATGACTAATGAAAATTATATTCTTTATATTAGAAAATGAAATAAAATATTAGACTATAATCAAAATTTGAACCACTAATATGTTCATATTTAAAAGATGTAATACGAGTATATTTTTAATTTTTTATGATAAAACGAGTTTTTTTGAGAGGGAAGACATGCATAATTAATAAATAATATAGAATAGTTTAGAATATGGTTGGATAACAAATAAGAAAAATATGAGAAGAAAATAGAGCGTTAATGGAGAGAAAAGGAAAATAAATGTAAAGGTAGGAATCACAAAAGGTAAGTTAGATTAATTTTTCTTTTAATTTTCCCTACATTTTAATCTGAAAAAATTTACATTCCTTTTTTCATTTTCATTTACTTTTAATATCCAAATAAAGAAATTGACATCCTTCCTCGTGCTTTCCATCCACTTTCTTTCATTCAAAGTTTAAACATACATCAAACTTATTATGTCATTAGAGTCTTTTCAGTAATTACAATTAAAGGTGATTAAAATTAATTTGATTAATCGAAATTTAATATAACTCAATTTGATTCGAAATTAATCTGTATATAAAAATCAAATTAGATTGTCCGAATATTTATACATATATATATACTCAAAAATTAAAATTAGCTCAACAAAATATTAAATCGAACTATCCAAATCGTACTCGAATGAACGCATTTATTTAAAATATAATCACTTGATGAATACTTCACTACTTCACTATTATGCGAAGTTTTACAAAATCAATCATTAAAGAGAATCTACAACGTTGACTTTTAAAAACAATTTTCCATAGAAAATTCAACACGAAGTAAATTAAGGTCTGAATGAGTCAAGTTCATGCTCTCATTAAATTTCTACCACATTTAGCTTACTTTTACCAAGACTTAATTAGTTGACATGTCTTGTTCAAATACAGCATGTTGTAATACTAAAAAAATGAATGTAGACTGAATATATATATATATATATATATATATATATATATATATATATATATATAATATATATTAATTATATATATATATATATATATATATATATATATATATATATATATATACGATCAAATAAGAAGAATTTTAAAATGAGAAGGGTGAGAAGAATGTTTGTTTGATTTTGTTTGGTTACTATATATACAAAAAAGGATACTATGTTGAACATTTTAAAAATTATTTCATAGTTACCTTTCTGTGTAACATAGTTACTTTTACAATTATGAGTTTTTGGCTTAATCGTGACCATATATTTTTTTTATTTTAGTGAAATCAAGGGTGTAGAGTCCTTCTTACCCTTCTCAATGGATTCCTCCCCTATATATATATATATATATATATATATATATATATATATATATTCTACATGGTAGCATTAAATTTTCAGGAAACGTCAGTAGTAGTAGTTTTGTAAAATTTTTTCATATGGTAGCATTTAATTTATGCCTTATCTAACTGTCGTAGCATTTTCTATTAAATTCTTTCAAATTTTCGTTTAAATCACCATTTTGACGTTTCTACCCTTATTAAGTACTGGTTCTTGTCTTTATAATTTGCCTTAAATCATTTTTTATGCTGTCAAATGTTTTATTTACCATTTTGACGTTTAATTAATTAACGCTCTCAAATGTTTAGGGAAAATTATAAAGACAAGAACCAACACTTAATAAAGGTAGAAATGTCAAAATGGTGAATTAAACGGAAATTGACAAGAATTTAATTGAAAATGCTACGGCAATTAGATAAGGCATATGTTGGATGCTACCATGTGAAAAAATCTTACAAAAGTGCTATCCCTGGCGTTTCATGAAAGTTCGATGCTAGCATGTGGAATTTCCTATATATTTAAAAACTTATGTAGTTGTTTTAATGAAAATAAAATCTTATTTTGGTATAAGTAAATATCACTTTTATTAATTAAAGTCTTAAATACGATGTTTATCTAGCACCGCTTTTTGTTTTTCTACCCTTTAATAAAAAAAATTGCTCTTTTTATATAGGAACAAACATGAACTTACAAATCAAGCCACTTGGTTACGTTATTGAACATAGATGTGTAAGTCAAATACTATGTCGGTCCTATTATATATTTTCCTACTTGTTTTATGTTATGTTGAGTTAATGATTTTAACTTGTATTGAATGAGTTGTGTACGTGCTAGAGTAATCGAAAAACTCATTTTGAATAGGTGATAGTGGTTACTTATGTATTTAGTTGGTATGACAAAATAGTTAAGGGGATTCATTAGTTTTATTCCTAACTTGTATAGGTTTCTAGTTCATCAGAGGAAAATAGAACCTTAGTTGGGTGAATTTATTAACTTTTGGTCGTACAGTGACGCTTACAGGTACGTACGCGCAGTAACGAACCCTTATATACAATTTTCTTTAAGACATTATTGTTTATTGTGATAATATGCATTGTATCGAAACTATGAGGTACTAGTGAATACACTTTATATTAAAAGCTATCGACTATGAAATCCTTGCGCTTAGAATAGTTATAGAGAATGAGAGTGTTAGTAGGAGGCGGGGACCACCCCCTTATTTATTTAAGAGTTGGATTATGCCTTACTTGGAGTTAGAATGACTCCTTTATAGGTGAATTTCATATTTTGTTGAGTGGCTCAGTGGGTTTTGGCGTGTTACTATCCCAGGGCGCTCATTAATAGTCGAAAGTGGGAGTTATTCCCATTTGATAAAGTATTAGATTATGATTAGCTGGCGTGACTCAACTGGATTATGTCCGGTTGATTTAATTGTCCCCTAGGTGAGATCCGACCGGATCACCGTATGGGGGGTATGAGCATACTTTTGTCATTGGGCGCCGGATGGCCGATACCGCCCCTTGACCGAGTTGTTACCATGCGGGCTTGCAAACCTTAATATGGTGGCCTCTTCAATGGATGATTACCTCAGTGTGTTAGTTTTTCCCGAAGGTAGGACCCTTGAGGGTCATCTGGTGAGGGTATGAGCTCATACTTTGCCATGGGCGCCGAATGGCCGATAACGCCCTTGTCCATGTCACTATGCCAGGAAGTAGAGAAAAGATCCACTGATAGAAAGTTATTCAGTGATAGAAAGTTTATTCATTGATCGAAAGTTATTTAACAATAGAAGGTTCATTCTTTGATAGAAAGCTTACACATTGATAGAACGTTTACTCATTAATAGAAATTTACTCATTGACAGAATAGTTTATGCTAGTGAGAAGTGTGCCTAAGTTATGTTACCTTAAGGGTATTACAGACTATGATCACACTTACCTTAAGATAGACAAGCTCTATAAAGTCATGTGTTAGGTATTCTGTTAATACCTTGGTTGAGTTGATACTTTGCGTGTTTCGAGAAGAGGAGTGTGAAGACCTACATTCTACCCAAGAACACATGGTTCGGGTTGGAAAGGACGTAAGTGGACGATAAAGGACCTACATTCTACCCAAGAACACATGGTTCGGGTTGGAAAGGACGTAATGAGATTAAGAAGTATAAGTGGACGATAAACGGTTACAATCTGTGCTTGTGTCTTATAAAATCATCTTATGTTGTGGTATAACATAATGTTATCTAGTAGTTGGCCTTATTATATTTGATAGTAGTTACTGATGTGTATGTGTTGTGTTTATGTTTGATTGTTGATGACTTTCTATGATTGTCCTGCTATGACACATTGGCCTTTGGTCTAATGTCGAGTAGAAGAGGATCATAGACAGGCGTAGCAGGTATTGAAGCTTCTTTTGCATTGCATTGCATTGGGGGAGAGTGATGAGGGCGAAGCATAACCTGTGTCATACCGTTATCTTTCGATTTGTAGCTCTTGTAATCTTTTTTAAACTTTGGTTGTATATGTTTAGTTTTGAGGCCTTGCGTCCTCCCTTGTATATTTGTATTTCCGCTGCGTAGATTATAACTCTGTATGAATTTAAGGAGTTAAGTCATTTCAAAACGCAAGCGTCGACACTAGAACCACGATCCATGCTTGGCATGTTGATTTGAGAAGCCGGCGACGAATCATTCCGCCGTGGTGTGAGATTTTAAAGGCAATGATGCCTTAGATTAGTTTAATGTTTTTGTTTTGCTAATTGGTCTACCACATGTTCCTTTTTTTAGAAGAGATGCTGCCGAAATTTTCACTCACCTTTTTAAAGTTAATATTTAACGTTTATCTAAATTCTTTTTCTTTTCTTTTATGTAACACCCGAATTTCCTCCCAGTCCTTTACGGTTTTGATTTCGCTAAGGGGTCGGAAATTCAGGGGTGTTACATTTTCTTCACGTTTTCATCAATATTCACTAATCACTTTTAATTAATATTTTTTTAAATTTATAAGTTAAAATATAATAAAGGATAATATTTAAATTATTTCAATGCAAGGATTATTAATATTAATTTTCATAATTTATAAATATACACACTTAGAGATATTACGAGTTAAAATGTTGTCTCAGTAAATATGAAAAGGAAAAATAAGACTAATAAATTAAATTTAAAGGGGTAGTAGAATAGAAAAAACTTCTAAGACAATAATTTGAACATTACACGTGAATCTATGTATGTCTTTAAATTTAAAAGCTCAAAAAAATACACCTTTTTTTCTGATGTTATAGGTGACAAGTAATCATAATTCAAAGATCATTCGTAAGTGCTTATAATTCATAAAATACTACTTTTACGGTTCTGAAATACTCGCTACATTACAGTTATTGATATTATTTATTGTTCAACCTGATTTTATATATTGCGGCTAACGTGTAAGAAAAATATAGGCAAATGAGATATTGTTCGAATCGTCTAATCGCATACTTTCATAGTATTAACTTTTTTATAATTTTTTGATGTGAATAATTTAATATATAGATGATTAAAATAACACATTAAATTGCATAAAAAAACCATATGTAGCAAATGTAATTTATTAAAATAACAAATTATTGATAGTGCATTTCATTAGTCTCAAAATATGAAAAACAATGTCAAAAAAGGAAATTATCAATAGTACTCCTAACTTTTTGCACTTTATCAATGATACCTGCAAGTTTATTCGATTATCAATGGTACCCTCGTGTTATTGAGCATCTTACAACCGTAACTTTTTCTAATTTTTTTCGTCCAAAGCTGTCAAAAATCGTTAAACATTTTCTTGTTTTTTTATTTTTCAATTTAAAACATAAAGGAAAAAAGTTAACGTTTTGGATGATTTTGGACGGAAAAAATTAGAAAAGGTTACGGTTGTAAGACGCTCAATAACATGAGAATACCATTGATAATCGAAAAAACTTAGAAGTACCATTAATAAAGTGCAAAAACTTATGAGTGTCATTGATAATTTGTCAAAAAAATTAGTATAAGTAGTAAATATAATAAGTTTAATCAACAAATGAAAACTTAAAATGTAGATAATCAAAACAATCAAGTCATTTAATTAGTACGTCCTTTTCATAGCAAAAGCGCACAATGAAGGTGACACTACTTAACAACCATTTATCTACAAGATAATGCAACAGCAAATTTGCCAGCTAAAACACAATTTGTAAAGCCTCTAATGATAAAAGGAAAAGAAGAATGTAATAGCAAACATACATTATAAATGAAAGCTAAGCTAGAGCTAACATTAGGGAACATATAGAAAGCATTTACATATTTAGATTGGTTTAGTACACCCAATTGTTTAGTGATGTCAATTGTTATTTACTCCACTTTAAAAATTTTGGATTGGTTCATAATTATCACCAATAAAAAATGTTGTTAGAAATTACATATTTCTTTTTTTTTCTTGTTTAGGGTGTATTTTAGGTCTTTTAATTTTATTTGAATGTGTTTTAAGTCAAGCTAAGAATCTCTCTAGTCACAATCTACGTATATCATATGTGATAAGGATATGGTCTCTTGCCGTTTATCCCTCTCTAGATTTTAATCATAGCTTTTATCTCGGCTTGGTCCAATCCAGTTTTATTTGAGTCTGATATGGTTTTTATCCAACCCATTGCACATGCATACCCTTAATCTAAGAGAGATTTTTATGGGAGACTGCCTCTCGATGAGGATCCCATATTCTCATAATTTACTTTTTAACTCATATATGTGACGTATTAATTGTGCAAATTGTATCTCACTAAGGACCTGACTAGGGATAAGAGTAGTTAAAGACGTGGGTAAAGTGATTTCTTTATTTTCACATATCCCCTTACCCTCTCATTTCTTTATAATTGGTTTACTCATGTATTTATATTTTAATCTACGTATTTACCTATTTATATTTATGTTATTCTTAGTTGTGTTGACGACAGATAACTTTTCCATAGTATACTTGGTACAAAGCATCGCTTTTTTTAGAACGCTCTTTAATTAGGGGTCTCTTTGACCACAACACTCGTGTCTTCTCTTTAAAAGGGGTATATATATTGTTTTTCAGTCACCTCCTCAGACCCAACTCTAAGTGACATCTATGGAGTAAAATGATACGGTATAATATAATATGGTTTAATATGAAGTGCGTCTCATTATCAAAGATTAAAACTGTGTCAAATTTGTGTTAATCTAAAATATTTTCAATTTTGAAAAACGAGTGTAAGATTTATTTTTTTTAGGATAACAAGTACAAAGAACTTTGAACTTCATAACATGCTTGTTACAACAAATATTTATTCTACTAACTACACCAATTTTTTCATAAAGGTTAGTAACTTAGTATTGAGTTTGCAATATTTCATTCAATGGAGAAGGAAATTTAAATATAAATTTTCATGAATATTGGATATAATTTTTTTAAATATATTCATGTATGATTATTATATTTGTTTTGATGTACTGAATATTAATTTAATTTTTAATATTTTACATAAAGTGTATTAATAGATACTAAGACAAAAATTATATGTAACAAATATGTATAATGCTAAAATATAATTGAAATTGTAAGTATCAATTGGCGTGTAATAATATTTATATCGAACAGGTTGAGAGTTCAAACCAACTACCCTTTCCACGCATTTTATTTTTGCTAAATTTATTTATTAACTATCATTATCATAAGATAAATAAATGGGTCTAATTTAATTCTAGAATTACCATAATATACAATATTTTAAATTTTAAACTTGACAAGTCACATACAAACTTGGCTATTAATTAATAATAAAAAATTGAAAGAAAAATAAGAACTAGGGCACTTGGCCACATATTTTTTAGGTAAAGTCAAAGAAAATGTTCACCAAAATTAATACTTTGTCTCGTACATACTGCCTCCATTAAATTTTAACAACTTTCACCAAAAAAATAAAGCCCAAAAACATTCAATTGAATACTCTATTTTACTATGGGAATAGCCATTTTGTCCCTCTAAAACTTAAATTACATACATATGGTCAATTCTCCTACATTATTTATTTCAATGAGTTGGGTAATTAAGGACCTCAAAATGATTCTAGACCACGTGCCGTATGTGGGTGGAAAATGTTTTCTTTTAATATGAAAAATAATAAGTATCATCCATCTATCTTACGTTCATCTGCTATGAATAATATCACCTATAATATATTTTTTATTTGTAACCCCCCACTCCACCACCTCTCTACCCAAAATGATTTTTTTTAGCCTTTTTTCTCTCACGTCAATTTCAAATTAAGGTACTAATTGACAAATTAAGCAAGAAATTATAATGTAATACATATATTCTATATTTGATGCTTGATATTCGATTATAAGGATGGAAAGATTAGAATTGAGCTCATGACCTCTGTACCTAATAAGTAAGAAAATTGAAAGAAAACTTGTCCTAAACTCAATATGATTATTATATATGATACTAAATGCTTCACTCAATTTGAGGGGTCAATAAATTTTAAACTTACAACACATTTATATTCATGTTTGCTCTGATATCATATTACGAAATACGTTAAATAAAAAGTTTTATATTATACCTAAAAATATATTTATAAAATACGAATTTAAGAACTACACAACTACAACTCCAAATACTGAAAAAACTACAAAGGATGTAACTTCATTCCTTTTAATAGTTTCCATATATATAGTGTATCTCTTTAATCTAGGGGGTTTTGTCATATTTTCTTTGCAAGCTCATAGAAACATTACCGTGGATGATTTGCTTAATTCACTTCAAATATTTCAATGTTTTCCATAAATCCTAACAAGTAACAAACAACAAAAATTCTTGTATAAAATGGACTTATAAAAAGACATGCTCTATGAATTTTGTCAAAGTATATAACATATTTTGACGCATCAACCATAAGTTTAAGCTTATGGTTGAATTAGATGATATGATATCAGAAACCAGTGTGACAAGAGGTCACAGGTTCTAATCTCAAAAATATCTCATTTAAAGTGAAATATTTAGCGTCTAGTATGAGGAGGGCCTAAATTGAATTATTCAATTAATATAAATTATCAGTATATAAGCTTTTTTTTTTAAGATTGTTTCACAAATTTAATTTAATAGGCAAGCTAAGCATGCATAGTGAATTAACTATTTGTTCCATCAACATAATTCTATGATCCTTACTTCTTAGTAATAGTAGGTTATGTTTATAATTTCTATGTTAATCTATCTAATGTCTCGAATCAAAAGATCGGCAGTCGGCAGATAGTGCCCCATTTGGCATTTCAGATAGTGGTGGGTGATTTTTCCACTTTGCTTACAAGTTTTGTAGCTTTAAATTCTTCCCCACATCTTTTTTTGTTTCAATCTTTTTAGGTTTTTGACTATATGTACATTGAATTGGGTATATTGGTTTGATTTTACTGCATGCATGCATGAAGTTGATTTTTATTGTCAATTTGTTAATTTATAAATGAGTTTCAATCAAAATGGTTACAGGTTGAAGAATCTAAAATATTGAGTTTGAGATAAATTTTTAAGATTTAATGGTTTTAAGTCTGGGTCTGAATCGAAAAAGGGTAAATAGGTTTGAGTTTGGGTCTATGATCTTCAGACTCGAACTCAAACTCGTCCTAGATTAGGTTTTTACTCGCATTAGACTTGACCTTTTTAAACAACCAAACATCAACATTAAACACATTTTTAAACCTATTTTAATATTTATTTGAATTCATTTTGGACTTAAATACGACCTATAGATTCATTTTAGACAAAATTCACTTTTAAAATTTTAAAATGTAAAATAAAGTAGGAAAAGTTAAATTAAGACCTATGTTAGATTCATTTAGGACCCTTGACCCTATCAGACCCCATGAGTTTGGTTTGAGTTCAAAACTTTTAAATCCTGAGTACGTCAAAAAAATATATAACTGGGTCCGAGTTCGGGTCTAATTAGACTTGACCCATGCCCCTTGCGACTTTCAATACTCTTGTAATATACACATTTGAGATTTTATTTACGCTTATATACCTCTCAGTTTGTGGAAATTAATATGAGAATTTTAATGTAAATGTAACCAACTGTACGGAAAAAATTGTCAAGAAATAAATACAACTCAAATTTAAATAAAATTAATGGTTGAAACTTTAAAATATTTTTTTATTTTTTTATAATCTATAAGACTAAGAAATATATTTAAGGTATGATAATTTAAGAGCATTTTTTATAAGGGAAAATTTTTAAGTCATAGTTCACCTAAATTAAAAGCAAGCCCTTATAATAAATTAAATAAATTTATATATCAAATAAAATTTAAATAAAATTTAATTTGTATATGCATAATAATGATGATTAATGAGATAGGTAATATTTATATTTAATTTATATGCTTGGATATTATAAAATATACACATAATTTTTATTTTATATTTTTAAACAATAATTAGAAACCGACTTTCTTACATTATTATTTCTAATTTGATATCAAGATTTTCTGACATTATCCAGCTATACATCTATGTTGTCACGAGCCAAAAAGAAAAGATAACAAGATCAATGCAAAACCAAACAAAATAAATCGCTTTTAATCACAAAACTACAATTTGAATACAGATCATTTTGTATTGTCACCATTTCCATTATTAGTTTATTTCCTACACAGACACCGCCCTATTACTCCTTCATTGAAGGTGTGTGTAAAATGTAAAAAAAAAATTCATATTTATTTAAGAGGAATTCTTTTTAATACTTAAAATTTTAATTTAACCTTTAAAATTATCGAAATTTTTTTATCAATTGCAAGGATGGAGAATTCCTTATATTTTAAGAGGAAGGGGAAACCAATTTTTCCTGTAATGGTGAGAATTCAAATCTTGTTATAAGATTAAAAGTGAAAAATTTTAGGACACTAAATTAATTTAAAATTTTTCAATGCAAGGAACTTTATAATAAGTTGTTGACTTTTATTCGAAATAAGACATAACTGAGTCAAAATAAATATTAGGTTATTATAATTGATAATAATACATTCCATTCAGATTAAATCAATTTTAACAATTTCAATTCAAATTAGTCTGATTTTAACAATTTAAGTTTGGGCAAATTCTTTCAATTCAACCAATTGGATTAGACCTAATTACTTTTTATTTACTACATGGTAAACTGAGAGAATGGAAGAGTCGGATAGATAAGAATCGCATCGAAAATTTATGCTATAAAGTATTACTTGCTTTCCAACTAAGATAAAATCTGATTCTAAAAACAATATTACTTAGTTCGGTATTACATATTTTGTATTAAATATTGATCGATCATCTATGGAGTAGTTTGCACAACCCAAAGCACTTGGCCTAACACAAATGAAAGCAATTGGCAAAGTCATCATAGATCTTTTGAGGTTGCGAGCTTTGTTAGTACTTAAAATTGAATGAAACTTTAAAATTAACGAAACAAACGAATTTGCAATATGAAAACCCTTTCTCAACTAGCATATATAGCTCAACATTTATTCGTTATAAAATATGTGTAATAAAATATTCTACTTATAGAAGGTATAACTAAAATTTGTTGATGACGACAGCACACCATATAAATGGTAAAATAAATTGCGACATGAGGACCCTAAACTCGAAGATGACCTGTAATTCTAAAATAAAAAAAGACGTTGAATAAGCCATAGTCTATAGTGGCGAATCTTGACCATTAACTAGAAAGGTCAAAATCTTTATATAAACAAAAAACATTACCGAAGACTAAAATTTAAACTCCAAAGCTCTAATTTAAAAATTATACATCTACTAATTTACAATTTAATTTCTACTAATATAATGTTAATAATTTGCAATGTAATTTCTCCTAGCATGGAAGTTTGATCTTATTGAAAGTTGAAAGCTTATATATAATGACCTTTACAATATTATGTTGTAGTGACCTATACAACATTTTAGCACTAAACCACTAGCCTCTAAATCTCTAGATATGGGTATGTAGTCTTTAATTTACTAGTTACCCATTTTTTTGCTTGGGTTCATAATAGTATTAGTTCCTATGTCAAAATGATTGAAATTTACATAACCAAACTAATATTTACTAAACAAGATTAAATTTAATTTTAAAAATTTGTAATCTGTGTTTACAAAAATGTTACTTATAAGGTGATGTGAGAGACAACTTTAATTTTTACAAAAGTTTTGGTGACTTTTGACTTTTTAATTAGTTAAAAAATAAAAATATGTTTGGTATTTAATCGCTGAAAAGTTGGCCTATAAATCAAAATGAAAAAGCTAATTTAGTAGGATTTTTCATTGATTTTTCTCTGATAAACGACCAACAACCTACGACCAATATATAATTTTACTAAATATCTCATTAAACAATTGGCTTCTTCATCTACATTAAAAAACCAACAAAAAAATCAATATTCACAACCGGTCAAATAAATCAACTAAAACAGTCAACACTCATTTGTCAAATATTTTATAAAATAATTAAAAAATAAATAAATAAGCAAAACATGAAGCCCAAAAATCCATACACCCTCTCATTTTTTTTCCTTTAGGTAAAGGAAACCAAAAGGGAAACTCATTTGTCTCCACCGCGTGACAATACAATTCCAATTTCCAACCCTAAAAAATGGGTATAAACCTAACCCTTACTCATCTTCCTCCATTGTTGTCTTGTTGATAAACTTCTAAAACTCCAACTACATCCACCACATACACTTCCCATCACCATTCCAACTTCCTAATTCCTAAATAAGCATAACCCCACTTTCTCTTATCCCCATTTCCTCGTTCTTCACGTCTTATAAATCCCATCAAAACACCCTTTTTTTTCCATTAACACACCCATCAAAAATGAAGCACAAAACTCTCCCAAATCCAATTCCTAAACCCACCCAAATCAAAAAAATGACCCGTTTTAATTCAACCCCAATTCCTCTTTGTTTTCGCCCATCTTCTAATACTACTCTTGAATATCATCATAATCAAGCTTTAATCAATACTACAACTTCAACCCCAAATTTAATTACTTGTTTATACCAAACCCGTTTGGGTATTTTCTCTTTAACTTGGTCTTATTCTATGTTTTCTCGTACTTTTAATCTTCATCTTTACCCTTCTCCTTCTCTCTCTACACCCCCACTTTCTCTCTCTTCACCTTCTTTTCAAGTCACCCTAAAACCCTTTATGTTTTGGAACAAAAATGGGGTTAAAAAGCTTCCACCTTTATCCCCATCTCATAGCTCAATCTATGTGTTTTGGGATCTTACTAATGCAAAGTTTGGATCTGGATCTGCACCCGAACCCGTTTCTGGGTTCTACATTGTGGTTGTTTATGAAGGGGAGATTGTTCTTTTAGTTGGGGATATGGAGAAAGAAGCTTTTTTGAAGACTAAAGGGAAAAAAGTTGCAATCTTTAATGAAACTAATGATAGAAAGTTGCAATCTTTGGTGATTAAAAGAGAGCATGTTTTTGGGAATAGATTTTATTCAACAAGAATTGATTTTGGGGGAAAATCTAGGTTAATTTTGATTGAATTAAACACAAGTATTGAAGAAGATCCAAGATTGGTGATCCGACTTGATTCAAAACGGGTCTTACAAGTGAAACATTTAAGGTGGAAATTTAGAGGAAGTGAAAGAATTGAAGTTGATGGCTACCCAATTCAACTTTCTTGGGATGTTTATAATTGGTTATTTGAAGAAGATTGTGCAACAAATAATGATGATGGGTATGCTTTATTTACATTTAGATTTGAAAAACAAGTGAATAAAAATGAACAAGATGAAGAAATTACTCAAATTAGTTGTCATGGTGAAGGGCAAAACGGGTATAATGATAATAAGAAAGGGGTAATTTGGTCACAAGATTCTTGTGGGTTGAACTATGAAAGAAAGAAAATTAAGAAGAAATTGTTAGTAAAAACAAGAAGTGCTTCTTCTTCTTCAATTTCATCTGCTTCATCTGCAAGTAGTTCAATTTTGGAATGGGAAAGTGTTGAAGAAAATGAATTGAAAGGTCCAAATGGGTTTTCTTTACTTGTTTATGCTTGGAAAAATTGAAGATTGGTCGTGAAAATAGCTTATTGGTCAATTTTAGCTTATCATCTAAACACAATCAAATGGTTGAATAGTCAAATTATCTAAATGGCTCTCACCGAAGTATTCAAAATTAGCTCTAAACAGATTGTTGAATAGTCAAATCATTTATTAGCGGCTTTCACTGACGTATTCAAAATCAGCTATGAGCAGCTATCACTTATGCCGTTTGTACAACTTGATGAAGTAAATTTGCAGATATTTGCTTTTTTTTTTTTAATTATTTTCTTATTTTTGCCATTGAAACTAACCCAATTTGATAGATAGATAATATAGGTGAAAAAAAATTTAGAAAATTACTAACATTTTTTTAGTTTTTGTTTGATTGATGATGAATTACTCATATGATTCATAAATGTAAGATTTGAGCAATGTTTTGAATGTCAAGATTCAAGAAAAGATTTGTGTTGTATTTAATGTGCCCGAAATTAATGGTGAATTCAGAATTTGATTTTTTTTGAGGTATTTTTATGCCAATTATTATCACCATTCTTTTTTTACCTTAAAATGGTAAAGAAATTCATCTATTTATTGATTTAATTGATGATTAATACTTTTCTTGGCAAATTTTTGGTCTAAGTTATGACCAAATTTTCTAAACCAAAAATAGGAAGGAAATTATAAATTTGTGTACTATAGTCAATGATGGCATCTTGACTAGTTTTGCCTAAAAAACCGCTGAACAATAATGGGTTTATTATACATTACATTACATGTCGTGTGGTTGAAACTTGTCTATATACAATTTTTGTTGAACACTCATTTGACAAATCTGCTAAGAGTTTAGAGTAAATCGAAGGATATTAGATAACATAGAAATTAAATTTCAATGGAAATTCTTGTTTAAATTTTTATGAATTAATTTTTTGTTTGGTTCAACATAAAAAATCACAATTTAACCAAGTTATGTCGATTAAATAACTCTTCAAAAAAGCAAATTCTAAAAAATAGAAATTCTATGAGAATTAACATCCATCCAGACAACTTTTTAATATTAATATGAAAAAATATTATATTAAATAAAAATGTCTTAAAAACATTAAAAATAAAATTGTGTCTTGGCATTATCAACAATCGCACTATTTAATGTATACTTAATAAACTCGATTTTATTTTTTTATGTTTTATTAAATCTAATAAAATTTTTAATCATTCGTTCATGACTAAAGTAGGTTTAGATTTCCTACCTAAGTACTCCCTCTTTTATTTTCAATTTGTATTACTAAATTTATATTTTTTTTATTTTTATCTATATATTTAACTTATATTTTTATCTCATTATTTACATGTTTCTCCACTAATTACTGCATGTAGGTGAAAAATGGATGATAACTTTAAAAAATTTATAATGGAAACATTAAAAATTTTGGACATTTTGTGATTGTATTTAAGCACGAGAATGACATAAAGATAAAAAGTGGCATGCATAGTTGGATTAATAATTGACTGGATCAAGCTTGGACATGCTTGGTTTATAGGAGTGCTTTATAGGAATTGTTTAATCTTAAAGTATCATGGTGTAAAATGTAAAGTGATATATTTTGGATATTCATTTTGATTCAAAAGGGGGCCTTAAATATAATCATTTTGAGCATGAGCCATGAGGGATATCATAATAAAGTGAGTTGAGAATTTGGGTTTTTTCTTTTTTTCCTTTTTTTCTATTTTATGAGGTTTAAAACACTTTCCATGGTATCCCTTATGGTAAGGTGAGCTTACAAGCCACATAAATTTTGTTCCTTTAAAAAAATATAATAAATATACAATAAAACGTAAAAGTAAAAATAAAAAATAGAATAACTTATAGAACAAGTTCGAGTTTGTTTAAAATTATTAGAAGTTCTTCTGATCATTTAAATCTGTATCTTTGAAAATAGTTAGTGTTTGCAAGCTTGCCCAAATACTACAATTATGAAAAAAAAAAAAGTTAGCTTTTGCATATTCTTAATACTCCTATGTGTTAAGAGATGAAAAATGGGTTGGTACTTGGTTGACTCACTTGTTCAAGACTTTTATTTTTTCACCTTGTGCTTGGAGTTCGATTCTTCTCGATATCAATTATAAAAAGATTAATTTTTTCTCTTTTCACTCGTAAATAATTATTCTTACCCTAATTAAAATTTTATAAAGAAAAATTAATCCTAACTGCGCACTTCTAGGTAATAATCTTTGAAATTTCTATCTTTTATTTATTATATTTAAAAATCTGAACCTGAAACATTACATAGTAAAAATGATAGTTATTGCCCTGATAAGATTCGAAATTCGAATCCCAAAAGTATTGTATATATTATTCACCATGATGATATAGACATTCAACAAGCCATAAATTCATCAAAAGCATGATATCAAAATTCTACTTACATAATTAGATAATATCATTAGTACAATAAGCCTCCATTAAGTTCCATAATGGAATTATTACTCCAAGAACTCACATGGAGTACATATCACAAACAACAGCTTCAGATTTAACCATTCCTATGTAGTCAAAGTGGTTGAACAGATTCCAACTATCATGTAAACATTGACGCATGTCACCACTAAAATGTTGTTTATCACACTAAAATTGTTATTAAAACTATAATGGGTTTTTGGTATACCAATTCAATTAGAAGTTTAAATCGATGTTTTATATGATATGTTATAAATTACAAATATATCAAGTTCCTTCACATAGATAATTTTTTGGATTAGTCTAGTCAGTGATTAAGGATTTTCCCTTTCATTTTTGTGACAGTCTAAAAAATGATTAATTCCCGTCATTTATAGGAAAGATTAATTCTATCTCTACTTGTTTGTACACTACAATTAATTTAACTTTTCGCGACATTGGATTTAGTGGCATTAAAAAATGCCATTGATTTATATTTTTAGTGTAATAATTGTTGGTTTTTATTTTAGAATCCATTATTAAGTGATTTAGGGACACTTTATTTAGTCTTTAGTGGCATATGTAATTGTTACTATAGTCTATAGTGGCATTTATGAGAAATGTCATTAGATCTTATGTCGCGGAAAGCTTTAATTAGTATAATTTTGTATTTTGATGTTAAACAGTCTAATAAATGCCACTAAATCCACTACATATACCATTAGAAAATTGAAGTAGTCTCATTTAAATTGAATGTTGCTAAATATATTCTATTAAAAGAAAATTATGTTAGAGTGATAGAGATTTCATAACTTGACCCCAAGTTATAAAAAATCTTTTATATAGCCCAAAGGCATAAAGGCTATGAATAGATAATATTTCCTAAATTTTAGTAAAAAGGTTAATTTTTTAGACGATTAATTTAGAGAACTCAAGATTAAGAGTTTATCTTTATGTATAAGCATCAATTATATTATTTGAAATGTCATTTAGAATTTATCATCGAATTACATGTGAATTGATATATGTTCGATAATTTTATGTTAACTTATTATGGATTTGTTCGACGCAATATAATTCTGTGGGTAGTCATTTATTTGATTTAATTAGTTGTAGCTATGGACAACTCTAGTTGTATGATTGGGGTTGTTAGATATTTAGTAGTCTTATAAGATGTGTAAAATAATATCATCGGTAAAATAACAGTTATATATAGACTATAGTAGCCATTGATTTATAATATGTTAAAAAATAGACTAATCTAAAACTGCTCTTTTTATTTTGGAACCTACAAGTTGTACCGTATTAAAAACAACCACCTACATCACTAAACGCTAGTTAAATTGCATATTACCGAACAATGACATTTTTTTAAATAGTATTCTATGTGTCTTAGTCTCATTAAACCATTAACAATGTATTTTACCTACTTAAATGTTAAGCACACGTACAACACGTCCTTAGTAAACTCTCCTTCCGTCTCATAGCTTTTGCTATATTTTTCATTTTAATCCGTCACATAGAGTTTATTATATTTTTATTTTTGATTAAGATTTACTCTTTTTCTTAATCACACCCATAAATATAACTTATCTTTTCATTTAATTCACACAACTTTCTTACTTTTTCATAAATTACAATTTTTACTCATATTTCTCTTTTTTTCTTAATTTTCATCGAAATTGTACTTGTAACAAAATCCACAAGACAAATAGAGATGGTAGATGTAAGGAAGAAAAATAATTAAAAATTGTAGGTTTTTGGTTATCTCTTCTTGGATCCGCCAAAATCCACACAGTTTGCATGTGTTGGATTTAAGTATGATAAAAACACTATTCATTGAAAGGGTGTTCCATCCAAAAGTACATTTTGCATGTGACGTCCCTTTCTTCCTTGAACCAACTACAAAGATTACTCTTAGTACTATTATTGGTTAGATCTACTTCCATTGTTGATATTCCTTCTACAATGAATGCCATATGTAACACCATATTAATTTCTTTGTAATTAGAAAACAATTTATAGCAATAATATTCTTGTTCTATTCAATAAAAAACCAATTTCTAATAAAATATTGAAAAATAGTCAATTCAAAATCATTTTAATGAAATAATTTTAATATAAATTTTTTTTGTTATATATCAATTGTTAAGGAATCAACTCAATTAAAAGCTAAAGTTAATGGTCGAGGCTCTCAAAATATGTTACATAGTCTAGCATGCCCCTTGATAAGAGCCTTTTGTGCTAGTAATGTTAATGTAGATGTAACATTTGTCTTTTTTATACCTTACATGACATATTTCACACTTGAATTTGAGGGACAGTTAATTGAGATTTAAAATCGTAATCTTTTTATCACGTTGGCTTCTGATACCATGTTAAAGAAATCAACTCAATAAAAACTTAAGCTTAAGCGGATGGTTGAGGCTCCAGAATATGTTATATACTTTACACAAATTAAATTAATATTATTAAATAAAAGTGATACATATTGAAGCAAATTTATGTTTATGTTGACAATCTAAATCAATTATTAATAGAAAAATTGTTTGGATGATTTTTATATGGAATAAATAAAAATAATATTTTGACTATAAGATGACCTAACAAAAATCATACTCTATGACAAGTATATATATTTTGATAATCAATTTGAATATTTTATCATAAGTGGTGATGCTCTAATATATATATGACATAGAAACATATACAAGAAATATAAACTTATATGAGCAAATCCATAATACACATGCCACAAAAAATGATGTAAATAATTATTGATGTTTTTATAGAATGGGCGAATATAATAGAAGAATATATCACATGCCACAAAAAAGAAATACAAGTGAAAAACTAAAAAGAGTATGGTAGATGAAACCATCAAGAAATTTAGTTAATTGTCGTTATTCGTTAATCATAAACCCTTAAAATAAATAAAATTAAATATTGTCATATTATTATATTCCTAATTTGAAAGTTCTAAATCCGCCAATTACCTATGTATAGAAATAAAACCAACTTAGCGCTTTTATTTTTTGATTATCAGTTGCACAATACAAATAGAGTTTTAATCAAACAATTTGGACCATATTCTAAAGTCTAAACCGACAAGAAGTGACATTTCCCTAATATAAGTATCTTTTTATTTTATCGCCACCCCTTCTAATGAAATTACGAATTTACCCCTGAACTTTAAAAATTTACAAATTTGCCATTGGAGTTAATAACACTATTAAAATAAAATAATTTATTACAACATTTATTTAAATAACAATAACTTAAAAAATAAATTAATTAAATAAAAAAATTTCAAAACAAAAAAATTAGTACCAGTCGCACAAAAACTGCAAAACATTCGCACTTTTTGTGCGACTGGTATTTTTTTTTAATTTTTATTTATATTATTATTGTTATTATTATTATATTATTATTGTTATTATAATTATAATTATTTTTGTTATTTTAACATTATATTATTAGTCGGTGAGTACTCTGCAGCGACTTCCGGTATGAAGTGCTGGAACTGCGAGCCGACGAGCATGCCATCCACAATCTCCCTCACCGGCTCCTCGTGGCTGTACCGCATCACGTCTGCCGCACCTTGTGCTTGCAATTAATATTTAGTTAATGTAACAGTATATTATTTTCTACATTAATACAAAGAAAATCAACATCAACATCAAGTCATGCCCGTATAAGTACATTATATTCATTTGATTATAATCTTTTTTGGTTTAAAAATTATTAAAATCCATAATATAACTAAGTTCATACATATATAATACACATAAAATCCAAATAATAAATCAATTCATAAATAATATTTCTAATATCAACATCAACATCAACATTTCTAATAATGTTGAATGAATGAAGTTAGGATTTTAAGAAATAGGGTAAAATGCGAAAAACAGAAACTGATATACGTATTTGTGGAGCAGGTTTGTTCGCAGTTACTAACTGCGAACAACCAAATAAGACAAATTAGCTGTTCGCAGTTAGTAACTGCGAACAGCTATTTTGTCTTATTTGTTGTTTGCAGTTAGTAATTGCGAACAATTCCAAATCACATATTTAGGATTTTCACGCTTATTTTTAGAAATTTTTTAAAACTTAATTTATTTAATTAAATTTTTTTTTTTGCTTAAGTATTTCAAATTTTCGCTCAATACTCTACATAAGTATTAGGCCATATACGACCATCTTGGATCAAACTAACCATTGAAGGTGGCCCACAGCCTACGTTAACGTCCATGTTTCATGCTAGCTAGTTGCTAGTTAGAGTATTCTAGTAAGTTACAGTAGTATGAGTCAGTTTTTCAGTGAGGCAATCTGAAAATAAAAAATTTATATTCATATAATTTATATTATTTAGACTATCTAACTTAAATATGAGTTATGTATATACAGTGAAACTGTTATATACAATAATTTATATTATTAATTTAGACGGTAAACAGCCTGTTTTTGTTGCCAATAATTATTATCTTCTTGGACTTATTTAAAATTCCCTAATTTGAAGCTAATCCACACAATACGTCAAACTAATCTCCTGTTATGGCAGCCACGGAAGGGAGAGCAAGTCCATGGATTGGTTCACAAGTTGTTTATCTTTGACTTAGGTTATCTCTAGATCTTGTTTTATCTCTAGATCTTGTTAACTATTCCTTCATTTAGTAACCATTTGAAGGCGACTTTGTTGAATAAAATGTTATTAATAATACGTTGAAAATCGGATTTTGTCTATCAGTTAGAGTATAAATACTACTTTTCTATGTTATAGTTATGATTCTCACCTAACCGTCCACTATTTCAACCATATTAGATTTGAATTTTCATTAAATTCGTGTCGATGAGTATTTGAAATAGAAAGTACGTATATTAATTAATTTTGGGTTATTGGCAAATTATTGTATCCTCAAGGAAGTTATTATGTTATCATAATATTGCTCATGTTTACACCATCATCATCATCATCGATCATCATCATATCCAGTATATTCCGCCCATTGGAATACTATGGTCAAGGTCTGGGGAGCGAAGGAGTGCAACAACCCATACCCATAAAGGAGGATGCGGCCAAAAAGTCCTCCGGCTCGAGATTGATCCACATAATGATAGGTCCTTGCAATGAAGAAGGATTAGTGAAACTTATATTGCCAGCTTGTATCTTACCATACAAGCTTGACCTTTTAACATAACAAAGTGGAAATAATAAAATACATATAGATAAATAATAACTAGATAAAAACGAGTAAAAGAATGATTTGTAAAAGGCAAAGACAAAAAAACAAGAACATCAACTGGTGGGCGAAAGAGAGTCAATGGTCTAATTAACTTGATTAATGATTTAAAATTAGGGAAATTTGCAAAGAAACACCTTTTAAAACCCCTTTTTTGTAAAGAAACACCTTTTATAATTTTTTTTGTAAAAAAAAACCTTTTAAGAGACTTTTTTTAAAAAAAAACACCTTAAATCAGTTTCCGGTGACTTTTGTCAACTTTCCGGCGTTGAACTTTCCGGCGTTGACTATGCCAGTCAACGCCGGAAAGTTGACAAAAGTCATCGGAAACTGATTTAAGGTGTTTTTTTTTAAAAAAGTCTCTTAAAAGGTGTTTTTTTACAAAAAAATTATAAAAGGTGTTTCTTTACAAAAAAAAATTATTATTTTTTTATTTTGTTTTTATTATTATTATTATTATTATTATTATTATTGTTAATTTTTTTAAAAAAATTTTTTAAAATTTTTTTTATATAATAATAAAAATAAAATTTTTTTAAAAAAATAATGTTAATAATAAAAATAAAAATAAAAACAAAAATTTTAAAAATAGTTAAAAAAAGTTAAAAAAAATTAATAATAATAAAAAAAATACAGAGTATAAAAAAATATAAAATAACAATAATAATAATTAAAAATAATAATAATAATAAAATTAAAAATAAATATAAAATTTAAAAAATAATTTTTTTTTAAAAAAAAGAATAATAATATTTATTATTATTATTATTATTATTATTATTATTATTATTATTATTTATTATTATTATTATTATTATTATTATTATTATTATTATAATTCTTTTTTTTTTTAAAAAAAATTTTTAATTTTATTTTTATTTTTAATTTTATTATTATTATTATTATTTTTAATTATTATTATTGTTATTTTATATTTTTTTATACTTTTTATTTTTTATTATTATTATTATTTTTTTTTGAATTTTTTTAACTTTTTTAAAAATTTTTGTTTTTATTTTTGTTATTAATATTATTTTTTGAAAAAAAATTTATTTTTATTTATTATATAAAAAAAAAAAATTTAAAAATTAATATTAATAATAATAATAATAATAATAATAATAATAATAATAATAATAAAAACAAAAATAAAAAAAATAATAATTGAAATTTGCAAAGAAACACCTTTTATAATTTCTTTTGTAAAAAAACACCTTTTAAGAGACTTTTTTTTTTAAAAAAACACCTTAAATCAGTTTCCGGTGACTTTTGTCAACTTTCCGGCGTTGACTGGCATAGTCAACGCCGGAAAGTTGACAAAAGTCACCGGAAACTGATTTAAGGTGTTTTTTTAAAAAAAAAAGTCTTTTAAAAGGTGTTTTTTTACAAAAAAAATTATAAAAGGTGTTTCTTTACAAAAAAGGGGTTTTAAAAGGCGATTCTTTGCAAATTTAACTTAAAATTATATTACAATATATTTTCTATTAGGATTACAAACCAAAAGCAAAAATTGATTTTTTGGAAAGTCAATTATAATCTTTTTCTAATTTACTAGAGAAAGAATGAGTTCGAAATTAAAAAAAAAAAAAAAAAAAAAAGCCACTCACACTATTTTATTTGATTTATAGTTAAAAACGTGTGTTTTCAACTAGCTTATTAGTCATTACTAAATAGGAGTACCATTTTTGTCCTTTAAACAATTAAAAAAAAAGAAAAATTAAATAAAAAACTTATCAAAAAATCATTTATTACCAAATAGAGAGTATATCTTATATTTAAGAAATACAATTTAAAAAATAAAAATTAAAATTAATAATCCAACATTTCACTCATTCATTGTGAATAATTCTAATTTTGAATTATTTTTAATGATTCAACTTTCGCTTTTAGTTTACTGTCAGACTAATAGAGTATGCTAATAACAAAATAAGGGCAAAGGTTGGATTATTATAAATTAAAAGGATGTGCTTATAGCAAACTAAGGACAAATATTCAATTATTAAAAAATAATTAAAAAAAAATTTATTCACAATAAATAAGTAAAAAGTTAAATTATTAATATGAATTTTTCCATAAAAAATAATGTAGTCTTGAACCATACTATTACTAACTTGCAGACTTCTACAAATTGTAAGAAGAATATCTAGAGTTTGTTAACTAATTAATGTAGTATCCAATGGGCTGATATATTCCATGTCCTTCACGGTCTATTTCGCCCATGGGTTTTCAATTAAATTTGGTCTAAAAGTTTGCCAAATTTTATATTACCACAAACATGAGTAAGATAAATAGAAAATAATAAATATTGCACAATGATTTAATGTCAGTACAATATAATTTGATTTTATTGAAATATTTTTAACGGTATTTTATTTAAATGTCACTATTTCAAATGTCTAATAGTATATAGTGGATTTAATGACATTTATTAAACCCTTTAGCAACATAATAAAAAATCATAATAAAGATTTTTGCGACATAAAATCTAGTGACATTTCTCATAAATGCCACTGTGGATTATAGTTACAATTACATATGATACTAAAGGACAAATAAAGTGTCACTAAATCACTTTATAGTGAAACTAAAAATAAAAACCACTAAATCCAATATCGCAAAAATTTAAATTTTTTGTAGTGTGTGGTTTACTAATATTGTATTAGCTGCATCACATATAATTATATAAAAAGAATAAATTTTATTGATATATGGAGAAATAATCAATTACAATATACAAATCAGTAAGTTATGATAAATTTTTTTTAAAAAAAATTTATTTAAGACCTCTAGGGGGTGTGTTTGGTACAAGGGAATAAGACTTGTGAGACTTTTATTTAACATGTAAGGGACTTGGAAGAAGATAAAAAAAAATCTCAACTAAAATACCCACTCACTCTCAAGATATTTTTCTTGGGGACTTTAACACTTTTTATTTCCATTTACTATTTCTATTCCTTTTAGATAAATAAAGACTTAAACTTTTTTTAAGACAAAATTGTATTCCCCTCTTCAAATCTCACGTACCAAATACCCCTAAAGTTAAAAACCCTTATTAAAAGTTATATTCTATTAAAAGTTAAAATAATGTCCTTCGCACTCATCATGTAAAATCCTTTATGGTTGCTTACGTTACATATCTAGGAGTTGTTGGAACTACTTACTTTTACTTATTTATTAGTTCTTTACTTAACAGATATGTAAAATGTTACAATTGATTTGACAACTCATTTGAATGCATTAAGTTGCGTAATACTATCTTTTTCAATAGTAACTTACTTGTACTTTTACTTGTATCTTTCATTATATATATGTGCATCATCTTGCATTACTATGTACATAAAAAGAGACAAATATATAAGTTTATCAATTTCTTATACTACTTTTTTCTTATATTGCTAAAAAATAAAAAAAATATAATTAAAAAATATATATATTTTTTAATCTCTATTTATTTACCACATTTTTATTAAACTTGGAGATCAATTAAGAAAAAGGTATTTTTACCCCCTATAAATAGGTTCTTCTACCCATCACAAACACGCACACACACACACCACTCACACCTTATCTCATATATATATATATATATATATATATATATATATATATATATATATATATATATATATATATATATATATGTATGTATGTATGTATATATATATGTATATATATATATATATGTATATATATATATATGTATATATATATATATATGTATATATATATATATATATGTATATATATATATATATATATATATATATATATATATATATATATATATATATATATATATATATATATATTTATTATCTATTAATACTATCTACTTTATTTATTTCTGATTATATTGTACTTATTAGATCTGAGATATTAAGTCAAGGGAAGATAATACTAATATGCTTTAATATCTCTAATGATACACAAAATCATTAAATAACCTTGTCATTTTCTCAATTGTAGAAAATAATGGCTGATCTCAAAAAGAGAGAATTCAACCTTGAAATTAATAGGAAATAATTTTATACAATGGGCTTCTGATGTCAAATTATATCTAAAAGGAAAAAGTTTATTATACACAATAATTAAACTTAATCCTGTCGACAAAGGAAAGGGTATTGAAAGAGTAACCATAAAAATTGAGGAAGAAAAGGTAAAAGTTGCATCAATTTTGAGACATCATTTAACCGACAGTCTCAAACACGAATACACCAATAATTAGTTTATTGTGGGCAAATAATAACAGATGAAGAATTGATCGAAAATACATTATCAATCTTTCACGTAAATAACATTTTGTTACAACAACAATATCATGAAAGGCACTTCAAGAAATATCATGAGTTGCTGAAAACACTTCTTGTTGCGGAACAAAATAATGAATTATTATTGAAAATCACAACAGGAGACCTGTAGGGTCTATGCCCTTTAATGAGACAAATATGATTGAGATTAATGTGCGCCATCGAGGTCGTGGGAACTATTTCATAAGAGGCAGAGGTCGTGAAAAATATCACGAAAAGAGGAGCATGAATACTTTTGAACAAAGAAATTTCTATGGCCGTGGTCGTGGTCGTGGTCACGGACTTGGTCGTGGCCGCGGACGTAGCCACATTTATGAAAGAATATATTTTCCCCCCGAAATGATAATTTTAAACAAGTCTAGAAACACTAAAGCACAAGTAATAGATGTGGCATGACTGGACATTGTGGGCGAACTTTTCGTACCGCCAAACATTTAGTGGATTTATCAAGTTTCTTAGAAAAACAAAGGAAAAGGGACAAAAGGAAATATTGTAAATGAAACAAGTAAATCTAGGCCCACCTTAGATGTCCCGATTTCTTTAATGAGGATGTGAATCTCCACAAACTTGATCCCCAAGAAGAAAATAATTACATCTTTTGAAATGACTAGATGCATTTTCTGTTTCTCTAACTTGTTTTCCCTTCTTTTTTTTTCAAATTTGATAAGTTTTAATTCTCTACTTATGTTTTTGTATTGAGTATTCTGGCTTTATATTAATAACATAATTTTTTTTCTTCTCTCGTCTTGGAAATGGATATGTCAGTAAATAGATCAACATTTCATTGCCTCCTGGATAGTGGAGCAACACATATGATATTGAAAAATCGAAAATATTTTTCAAACTTATTGCATCAGGAAAATGTCAATACCATATTAGGAACAGTAAAATTAATTGAAGGTACTGGAAAAGCATGCATCATACTCCCTATGGGGACAAAATTAGTAATAAATGATGCACTATACTTGAGTAAATCTCGAATAAATCTTATTAGTTTCAAGGTAATACACCAAAATGGTACCATATGGAAACCAAAACCATAAATGAGAAAGAATTCGTATGCTTTACAACAGAATGTAATGGCACAAAAATTATCCTTAAAAGGATGCCAGCATATTCTTCGGGGTTGTATCTCACTCATATATGCCCGATTGAAATAAATATGATAAGACTAGACAATAAAGAATTATTCACTCTATGGCATGACCGCTTAGGTCATCCTGGCACTGGGATGATGTATAAAATAATAGAAAATTCAGTCGGGCATCCACTAACAAATATTAAGATTCCCCAGTCAAATGAGCTCTTATGCACCTCTTGTTCTCTTGGAAAATTTATTACTAGACCATCAATAAATAAAATTGTTACCGAATCTCTTATATTTCTTGAAACAATTCAAGGAGATACATGTGGACCAATCAATCAACCATGTGGAACTTTTAGGTACTTCATGGTCTTAATAGACGCTTTCACAAGATGGTCACATGTAAGCTTTCTATCAAGTAGAAACAATGCATTTGCGAAACTACTTGCACAAATCATCCAATTGAAAAATCAGTTTCTTGATTATACAATAAAAAGTATTAGATTGGACGGTACCGGCGAATTCACATCTCAAACTTTTAATGATTATTTCATGTCAATTGGAATTAAAATGGAATACTATGTGCCACATGTTCACACGCAAAATGGTCTTGCTGAATCCTTAATTAAGAGAATGCAATTAATTGTAAGACCACTTCTAATGAAATCAAAATTACTATCATCGGTCTGGGGTTATAAAATATTACATGCTGCATTATTGATTAGGTTAAGACTTACAGCTTATCATAAATGTTTGCCAATACAATTAGTAGAGGGTTATGAACCTAATATTTCACATTTGAAAATTTTTGGATGCGCTGTATATGTGCCCATTGCTCCCCCTCAACGTACAAAAATGGGTCCACAAAGAAGAATGGGAATATATGTCTGTTTTGAATCTCCATCAATCATTCGATATCTTGAACCATTAACTGGTGATCAATTTCAAGCTAGATTTGTTGATTGCCACTTGAATGAGACAATATTCTCATCCTTAGGGGAGAGAATGTGGACTTACAGAAAAGAATTATGGAACTTATTTGGAAAGCAACACATTTAAAATATTTAGACCCAAAAACAAAATCATGTGAACAAGAAGTACAACGAATTGTTCATCTACAAAGTGTTGCTAAGCAATTATCTGATGCATTCACAGATACTAAGAAAGTTACAAAATCACCTATACAAGCAGCAAATACTCCTGTTCGAATAAGAATTCCTGATAAAAAGGCAAAAAGTGATGAAATTGTTGTGCAAAGAAAGCGTGGAAGGCCACTTGGTTCAAAAGATTTAAAACCAAGAAAATTGAGAAAATTAGAAGGTGCACCAAATAATACATATATATATATATATATATATATATATATATATATATGTATGTATATATATATATATATACATATATATATATATGTATATATATATATATGTATATATACATATATATATATATGTATATATATATATATATATATATATATATATATATATATATATATATATATGTATATATATATATATATGTATATATATATATATATATGTATATATATATATATGTATATATATATATATATATATATATATATATATATATATGTATATGTATATATTTATGTATATATGTATATATATATATATATATATATATATATATATATATATATATATATATATATATGTATATATATATGTGTGTGTGTATATATATATATATATATACATATATATATATATATATGTATATATATATATATGTATATATATATATATATATACATATATATATATATATATGTATATATATATATATATGTACATATATATATATATATACATATATATATATATACATATATATATATACATATATATATATATATATATATATATATATATATATATATATATATATATATATACATATATAAATATATATATATATATACATATATATATATATATATATATATACATATATATATATATATATATATATATATATATATATATATATATATATATATATATATATACATATATATATATATATATATATATATATACATATATATATATATATATATATATATATACATATATATATATATATATATATATATATATATACATATATATATATACATATACATATATATATACATATATATATATATATACATATATATATATATATATATATATATACATATACATATATATATACATATACATATATATATATATATATACATATATATATATATATATACATATATATATATATATATACATATATATATATATATATACATATATATATATATATATACATATATATATATATATATACATATATATATATATATATATATATATATATATATATATATATATATATATATATATATATATATATATATATATACTTCTATGTTCTTAATCAAGCTCGTAACTGTACTTGTATGGGATTACATTAAAATTTAAAAGTTTGTTAATAAACTTAACAGAAATCTTTAATGATCACATGTTATTATAATTATTAGCCTTGGAATGCTAAATTAAATCCATTTCTCAAACATTTGAGTTAGTTGGTTACATTTTGATGAGAATTGTACAAAGAGAGGTAGGCTCGGATCAAACCCTAAAAAATTTGGCTTTTAAACGGAACAAATCTTATACTAGCCTTTTTATTTACAAAACGAACCAACGGGCTTTTATTATCATTGTTATTATTATTATTGTTGTTGTTGTTATTATTATTTAATCTACTTTTGTGAAAGAACGTCTTTTAAGATTACGTAAAACAAGAAATTCATATTCTCAAAATTTATAATTTTTAGTTAACCAATTTAATTCATGTAATAAGCCGCGTGTCATGGTGAAACGTCTAACATAACAATTTGTGATATCATGAATTGTTGTATGATGTGGCCTCACTATAAGAGGCACCCCATATGTGGGCTATATAACCCAATTTATATAGAGTATGAGAATACAAAATCTTTATTTTTAGATCGTTTCACTTAAAAACGATCTACCTATCTATATAATTAATGTGTTAAGAGTAGTTAAGAAGTAGAACGTAGCTGCCCTGAGAGGCTTCATTTTGTAGCATTTTATCGACCTACCTATTTATATAATTTATTTTGAACGATATGAGTGCAGGAATTAATGGACTGATCTGAACAAATGAAACATGTCCCATTTGTATTGCCGAATGGTAAAGCCCAAATCATTATTGTGAACTATGGACACTGTTGATTATACACAAATTCTGTCCTTTTAATTGATCCGACAAGGACCCAATGCTTAATTTTGGCACAAATTATTGAGCCACGTTCTCTTTGAGATAATATCTCATTAAGCTAACTCATAACTAAAAAAAAAAAAACACAAGAAAAAATGAACACTTAGATATTATAAACATCAACTTTACAAACACCTTCTTCACATACAAAAAAACATCTACTATAAATATCATAAACACCTACTAGGACTACTTTTATGGTATGTAAAGTGAAATAGGCATTTATGGTGAAGTAGGTGTTTATAATATATGAAATAGGTGTTTATGATATGTGAAGTAGGTGTTTATGGAAAAAGATAAACACCTATCTAACATGCCATAAATACCTACTTCACAAAATTTTAAACACCTACTACACATCATAAAAATCTACTTCATGAATAATAAACAACTACTTTACTTACCATAATCATCTACTTTATTTATTATAAACTTGTCCAATAAATGATTTTCTAAAATATATTGGATTCTTTGTGAGGAAGTTGCAATAACTATGGCATTTGGGCCATTTGGGTAAACTATGAGGTAGGCGGGCCAATTAATATTTATTATAAAGATAATTTTAATTGATTGTGATAATGAACAAACATAAAAAAAACAATTTTGATATTTTTTTAATACAATTTATTGTCTAATATAAGTCACAAAGCATCAGATAAAGTAGACTAATTATCTCATTGTAACCAACTTAATTTAAAATGATTTCCTTAACATTCTCTTTGAGTTAGTAATTTCTTTTCGATACTAATTAGCATAGGTAAGAAAAAAATATTTAAGAGAATTTTCTTATTTGATCATTTACAAAAATCTATTATGGTTAATATTTTATGGTAGCCGTGGCCATTTTCAAGCCTCTACATAAAACTACCAGTCTACCACTATATGTGGGGTTTTGTTTTGTCTGAAAAATATTTTTGGTAAAAAATCTATGAAAACTTGTACGCTAATTGTTGTAGTGAAAATTTTTAATGCTAAAAAAGAGAAATCGAAATATTGGAAGGGATGGGCAAGAAAATTAGAGTTTTTCTATTTTGAAGGAATGTTTATTCTTTTTCCCAAGCCAAACACCCTCGTATCGTTATTAATTTTATCGTAATATTGTATGATTTAAATAAAATTAAATTTACAATTAAACTACTTTGTAAGAAATTGCATTTATATGAAAGGCATATAACAGATCACGGAGTGAATGTGAGACGTGTATAAGATGACTATATTAATGTTGGGTATATCCAGTTGAGCATAGTGAGTGGTGGGAATGAAAATTTTAGGTGGATATGGGTATAGAGGAGGGCATAATGCACCAACTTTCCCATTTTTCCATCTCTAATTCCTACTACGACTTACATATGGATTTAAGGTATTTAATTCACTTTAAGCGATTTTTTTTCTTCTAGATTTATAATATCTCTTGTTATCTCATTTGTGCTAATGTTTAATTTTATGTACACTCTCTTACTCTGACGTAATCTAAACCTTTGTGACTCCAACTCTTGTCTCCATCATTCTAACTTAATTAGCCATTCACAAATTCTTGTGCGAGACGATATCTTTGAGAGGCCATCTCTAATTAGCCTATTATTATTTTTTAGTTTTATGAAGATTTAACGGGTTGGGCCTGAGAGACGTCTCTAAAAAAAAGTCTCTCAGGAGACCGGCTGTTAGCCTTTACCTCCTTAGCGTCTCATCTATCAAAATAATGTCATCAGCAAACAACATGTCCCAGAGTTCTTCTCGTTAAATCAACCGAGCTACCAGATTTATGACCACTGAAAAAAAAGAGATTTAGGGTTGAGCCTTTGTAAAGGTCAATTATGATTGAGTAATATTTCGTTGCCCCTTTAAATATCTTAATATTTGGCTTTACTTTTCAATACATATCTTACACTATGTTAATGTATTTGTTTAATTTTTTAACTCCTTATACTCTAGTGGAAGGAAAAAAAAAATTTTCAACAAAACCTTAGTAACTTTTCCAAATTTTGAAGGACCAAAAATTGACCTTAATCTATTAACTACGTCACCTAAAAACTAAAGAAATCAACTATTCTCTTTTCTTTTTTTCCCAAACCAACTTTAGTATTTTAACAGGTCATAATTCATAACAATCAAACTAATGATCATGTCTAGAGATGGTCATGGGGCGAGTTTGGCCAGACCCTGATCCGGATCCTTTTATGTATAGATTTAGACTAGGATTCGGACCCTAAGGGTCTAAACTTTTTCAGACCCAGACTCAAAGCCTTCGAATTTGATGGGTCTAGGATACTTAATGGGTCCTTAATGGGTCTAAAAAAATCTATTTGATTTGTCACATTTGAACTTTTTATAAGTCATTAGCGTGTTTTACAAATATTAAATACTAATTATATAAATATATATAAATAGAAAAGTCACAAAATAGTAAGAACGTAATACAATATAATACTAATTTTGTACTAATTAGCATATATTTATATATTATAGATATAAATGAAAAATAAATGAGATATTAGGGTGGAGTAGAAGTCAGATTAATAGACAAAAGTCACAAAATAATGTAAGAAAATTTAATAATTATAAGGGTCTGGGGGCGGGTCCAGAGTCCGAGTCTAAAGGTAGGGTCTGGATTCGAGTTCGGATCCTAATCCTCGGACCCGGATCCGGTGGGTCTCAAAAAATAAGACCCAGACCCTTAAAAAAGGGACGGGTTCGGGGCGGGCCCAACAGGGTCTTGGACCCATGTCCATCCCTAATCATGTCTAATTTGCGAAGTATTATGAGTAAAGCAGTACAAACGCCTCCTGCTGTCCTCCAAAGTGCATTGCATGCGCCAGGCGGGCAGCGGAAATTCAGGTTCGAATCAATTTAAATTAGGTCCTATCACTCTATGTACTAAAACAAAGACCACCTAATGACACGTATTAGTCTCTGGTAAAAAATTTTCCCATTCAAATTAGTTTCTCACATACACTTTCTTATAACTTTATTGTAGCTTTCAGAACAAGATTATTATACATTAATGCATGCTATTGCAATTCTATATAACTATTAATTTTGCTTATTTAAGATTAAGGAGATTTATATCTTTTTACCAATTGGAATAATATATGTGATTTTAGTTCGATTGAAAATAAATTTTCTTCTCATTATATGTGTTGGAATATTATATATGATTTTAGTAAGATTGAAAATAAATTTTCTATTTAAGATTTATCTTCTATAAATTAATACAAATTAACGTGATATTTTCTACATCTAATTTGAGCATGCCTTTTTATTTACATTGTATATTATTGGTCATCATTGTATATCGTGTTGCACCAAGATTATGTCCTCCAGACTCTCAACCTTGCACACAATCAGCCCTCTCACTTAGAGGCAGATTGCTTGACTCTTCAATACACACACGATCACCAAAACAACCCAAGAAACCAATTCTTGGTTTTCAGGCCAGCCTGTGGGTCTTCCTCTTCTGGCTTCACTCACCACTTAGGACGTTTCCCACGCCTTCCCTCTGAGTTCCACTCAATGACTAGAAAGGTTGCATTCTAGATTGTTCCACAATCTAGAATTGGAACAATCTAGAATGCAGGAGTGTTCCACACTCTCATTGTTTGGGCTGATTGAACAAACACACGCAATCACACAAGGAAAAGGAAAGGAATGAATCTCAGCGTTTGCACTTGGAATGAATGAATGAAAACTGAATTAATCAATGTTGAATTGCTCTACACAAGGCCTAGAGGTCTATTTATAGCTTTCTATACATCTAACGGCTAGTTACAACACGTGCCTAGCATACTTTATTTAAAAACAGAAAAAACAGAAATAAGCCTAAGTCTTCAGGAGGCTTGTTTGTATCAGTCAGCTGACTGGGGCACCTTGGACTGCGTTTTCAGGGCTCTGTGAGTATCGTCAGAAGGGTCCTAGGCCCTTGATGGCTAGGTCCGTGTGCAAAGATGCCATTTCTGGGTTGACTCATCTCTAGACACGTAGGATCAGGCGTCAGGCAGAGGTGCAAGGTGGCCTAGTCGCCAGGATGCTGCTGATCATTGGCTTTGATATTCTGAGGGCTGCCTGAGTGTTCTGTTGGGTTCCTTTGTACCTTCTGGGCTGGAGCTTGTGCTTTATGGTTTGAAGCTTGATCCTTGCTTGCTCTATCCTTGTTCTCTTCATGCTCATGGCTTGGATGCTTGATATGGTCCAGGCTATGCCTTTGATCAGATTGAGTAGTGTCTGAACTTGAACCATGGTCTGAGCAAGGTGTACATGGTTCACGTGTTTAACACGGGTAATACATACATGCATTTAATATATAGTGGTTATAAATAGCTCGTGCTTAGCACGAGTAATCAACAATTATGTTCTAATAATGTGTAAATATTGTTATTTATTATTCAATTTTCTATGTTGTGATTTTTAAAAAATTATTATTCATAGTTCTCTTTCTTAACTTTTATTTAATCTGTTTGTAACGATTATATTATTTATGCATAATAATTTATAAATGTCTCGTGCTTTAGTACTGGTGATCATCTAGTACTATCTAAATAAAAATACTACTAATATTAAAGGGTGCAATATAAACACACAAAAAATAGTAGTCTAGTTAATTGAACACACATGTTGAACATTGTGTTGGTCCATCCAATTATAGTATATTTTGATTTCATCGCTTGACGATCTTAAGTTCTTAACAACAACCTTTCAAAAGAATATAAATTATTTTGTGAGATGGTCTCTCCGTAAGATGTTCCTTATATATAAATTGAATAGTCTAATAATATTATTATTAGCATATGAGCTTTTTATTTTAAGGTCATTTCATTTCATCAAAAGACAGTTTCTCAAAAAATAAATAAAAAAAAAGACATATTTAAAGGTGCCAAAAGCAAAAACAAAAGAATTGGTATTCAATTGCTTAACCTACCAAATAGTACCTTTACTCAACAATAAGACACTATTTTAGCATTTATTTAATTTTATTATAAATAAAAAAGTAAGGAAATAAGTAGTTTAGAACACAGCCCAAAATTGTATGAACTTATGGGTCATAGGAATCCTCTTTACAAAATTAAAAAAACAAAAGCAAAACATAATAGAGGGAATAAGAATCAATTAAAGAAAAAGCAGCAAAATGAAGAAGTATTAATCATATAATTTGTCAGCTTTCATTTGTAATATGTGGCATTGTTGTTCATCACTCCTAAAGGCTAAAAGGACACTGATCTTCTACGACAAGGTATGAGAATTGACAACTTGGTCAAACTTTCTCTACTACTTTCTCCTTTCTAAATTCGTTGCAGCATTGTAAAAATGACACTATTTATTTATTATTTTTTGATTAATTTTTAATTTATAAGTTATAATATAGTCAAGTGAGATCTTGTTTGATTCGTCTCATTGTAAAGATTATTAATATCAAATTTTTATAATTTTTTATTATACATAATTAGAGATATTAAAGATTGAATTAGTGCATTAAATTGCGTGAAAAAGCAAATATTACAAGTAAATTGAAACGGAAAAAGTATTACCTACTTCTACGTACTTTTGATTTAATTTTAAAAAAATTGATAATAAATAAAGAAAGAGATTAAATTTTGTTGATGATATTAAAAAAGTTCAAATATATGGATGAAATTAAAGAAAATGATAAGTTTATCTTTAAAAATAAAAATAATGTAAATAAAAGAGAAGATTAAAAAATAAAAAATAATGCTAAATAAGAAAGATAAAGTTAGTAACTTATAGTAGTAGTTTCCTAGTTTTTCTTATATCATGCTCCCTCAGTCCCTTTTAAATTGGAATGGAGAGATTTTACATAAAGATTAAAAAATAATATGATTATTTAAATTGTGTGGTTGAGAGTTAAAATGGGTGAATCTTAATTAAATAAAGTGATGCAAACATTTTGGCAAATGAAAATTATTGAGAAATAAAAAAAACTAAAAAGGAAAGCATAGTAAAGTCATAGGAAGAGAGAGTATCATTCAATTTGATTTTTTTGATTTCGGGTTAAAATTTTTATTTGTAAGGGTGAATAAAAAATTAATCACTTTTACTAGGTGGTGAAAATCAACTAACTCCTATTTTTTAATTACTTCATCGATTTATTTAGATTAAGTGGTTTAAGCATCGTTTGTAGTGAATAAAATATTTGGGGTTAACATTTACAATACATATAAGAAGATGAGCTTTTTAAAAATAGCAATTTAAAAAGATATTAAGCAAGATAAAGACGATATTTATTAAAAATTTTATTAGATTAATGTCAATTTTTTTATTATATATACCCTTTAATAATTAAAATATTTATAGAAAATATTAATTAGTTTAAAAAAAATTGAGTACAAATTAAAATGATGCATGTATTTTTTATGAAGAAAGTAAATTTCCATGAAAATAGTGAGTCACAAGATTTAAAAAAAAAAATATTGACTTGGTCAAATACTCTCTAATGCGTCATAAATTGCAAAACACTTTCTCGGTTGGTGTATAATCATCAATGCAAAAGACTACAAAATTACCTCGTTTGCTGCAAACAAGTGATAATGCTTTACGCAATCTAGTTTCCAAGTCCATGGGTGGAGCTACGAATGTCGTATCGTGTCATATCATATCAGAGATATCCTTACAATCATGGGCTCTCCTTAATATTTAAAATTTAGTTTTTACAATAAGTATAAATAAATTTTATAAATTTTGACCCGATAATTTGATTTTTTGACATATTCCACCATAAATTCTGACTTCGGCACAAGGGCCATGACACCTTCACATTAGTCATTACTTGACCAAATATAAGAACCTTGACGAAAAACAACTCATGAAAACGACTGACCCTCACAAAGCCTGAATTTTTATTGCTTCAATATATACTTCTATAATCCATTTGCCTAACTAGTTGACAAGATAAGAAAATGACTCATTCATTTAGAATATTTGCCTCCCTCGATGACAATTCATGTGAGCAATCTAGGATATCATGTTTCTTTGGCAAATTACCATTGCCAGGAGTGGTTGTCTGTTGACTTGTTTGACTAATTAAAAATATTCGTTTTACTAGCTATTAGTCGATTATTCAAGTAGAGCATTATAGATGTGTAGTACTTATTTAATGTTTATTAGATAAGAAGTATTTTAAAAATTTCGATTCTGGCTTAAAAACCAACATTTTTAGCTAACTGAAAAGCCATTTATATTTTTGGTCATTTGATCGACCAAAAGTCAAAAATCAATCAATCAGCCAAAATCTCATTTGTCAAACACATCCTTTGAAAAGAACAATGAAGTATTGCAAACCTAACTTCAAATCTTGCAACGTTTGAAAACTCGAGATCCAATTTTGACTCCACCCGACATATTACAGCACGAACTCGAAACATAGTGAGATTTCGGGAAGTACTAAAATTTCACCCTCATACTTTCACGCGTACTCGTTGGGGGGTACCAAAGAGTTAGAACTGTAAAGAGATATCAAGAGTATAGGCCAAAATCAAGAACATGATACACTTTAGACTTGAGAGACTGCTGTATTACTTTGCTTAGCAGCTGGTAACAGAAACTATGAATTATAATTTTAAAAATAATCGAAAACTCTCGAATTCTACCGAAGGAGTCTGCATTACAAATTTACATTGCAAACCTAAAAGTAAAGAAGATAAAGAACCTCTATGAAACAGCTTCGGGTGGAGGGTAAGCACAAATCACAGAAGACGATGGAGGAACACACCGTCTCTGCCTTCTACTTCGGCTGGCAGAACTTGTGGAACAATCCGATAATGTAGATGAATTAGAATTCGACGGATCAAACCTACTCGATTGGCTTCTCAACTTTTTTTTATCTACATCACCTCGGTTCTTATTTTCAGCTCTAATATGGCGAACCTTTGATTCATTCAAAGCTGCTGGAAGAACGCACTTGCACAATAAACCTTGACGATGATTGAGAAGAAAATGGATTCAGCAAAACATATCGATTGTTTTGATTTCGAATAAATTCTTATGGTTTAAATCTAAATAATTTACTGATTACAGCCTTAAAGTTTGGGACTTCTCCGAATTACAGCCTTAATGTTTATTTTTTTGCGAATTACTGCCAGCAATGTATCAAAGTCTACAACGCTCAGGCCAAATCACAAAATTCAGACCATTTAGATGATTCGAAAAAGAAATTTAGGGTTGCGAACAACAAAATAATCCAATCACAAGGAAACCAAGGCATGTTTCAATCTTACCAACTTGCAATGAAGCATAGAGCATTTTGCGGTTTTTTGGAGTATTTTTGTAGTTAAAGCTAAACCCCTTAATTGGGATGAATCTATACATGAGATGATGTTATCATGACTAGGGGATTGGTGGGTATCATGATTGAGAAGCTTAATAATTAACACATTGACACTTACAAACAATTCTAACTAACCTTATAGGCTTATACTCTCAACCACCCTCTCCCACTTTAATCTAGTAATCATTAAACTATAGGTAGAAATCTGTACACTGGCCCCAAAAACCAACACGAGTCTTTTCCCGCATACTTTATTCCCACTTGTGCACACTCAGGAGGCAATCATCCTAATACTACTAATTAACTATAGAGTTTTCCACAAACGATCAACCTTGAAAAGAAAATATAGCTTGTTGATATAGGTAGTCTTTAAAGCTCGTTATTTCCATCTTGATCTCAACTCGGAGCACACTTTATGCACCAAGAACAGAATCCACTTTAAAGCTCGTTTATTTCCATCCTGAACTTTATGCACCAAGAAAATATAGCTTGTTGATATAGGTAGTCCTATCAATGCTTTCAAAGGAGCATACTATTTCTACTAAAAACAAGAACAAAAACACAAATCCTCCTTCTTTACACTAGATGTTGACAATGGATAACAACAAATAACAAACACACCAAAGGGTTTTCACTTTTCACTCATTAACTAATATATTCCTCAACTTTCAGCCGCCCTAGTACAAATCATCACTATCAAAAGAGGAAGAAAAAACAGTCTTTTATATGGAGCATTAATAAATCATAACATAAGGTTAAGGAGAAGGTCACACCACTAAAAAGCACTTAGTTGAAGCATGAGTCATCCATCAATCCTTAAAGCATTTCATAGTGAGAAAATGTAATAAAAATTTGTCACATAATCATCATTGGAAATAGCATAAGCACAAAGCATGGAATTATATACAAAGCATCAAACTTACCTAGTCGAGCTAGTCGATTGACCCAGCTTGGAATCGGCTTTCCAGTCAAGCGTATACATAAATCATTGCAGAAGTGGTTACAGTTTTTGCTAATGAGATTATAAGTATTGCCAAAGTACTCTTTCGAAAGTTTCTCTATCAATGTATGAACTTCCTTAGCATCCAAGTCTGTTCTCCCTATCAAGATTGATTTTCGGTATGTGAAGCCCGGGCACTGCTTGGGTTCTACTTCAAATACTCCACTTGCGGAATGTTCATGAGCGCCAAAAGCATACTCGATGTCATGAACTGAACCAAATTCAACATATCAGTTTCACTATAGCAATTAGAACACTTAGCTATCAAGAACTAAGTTACTTGGACAGAAGTTGGACTCGGGGATTGATGTGAGATACTGGTACGCTTCCAAGTGTGAGATACGTCTAAATATTCAATTTTACGCCTAAATTGAAGTATCTAAGTGTCATGTCAATGTTCGAGCATCAAGGAGCATCAAGGATTAGGCACGGTACGTGAAGCAAAATAAAGAATTTGAGTAACATAGATCAAGAATATAGTAAACACATACTGCACTTCGAATCACAACGGTAAAGAACGAAACACATTAAATCAAAAGGCAAATGCAAATGGAAATGATTGGTTACAGAATTCAAATCTATGCAAGTATGCAACATGGGCTAGATTTCTCGAAATGGAGATATGATTCACACGGCTGGGCAATTTTGTAGGATGTAGTATATAACATTGCTCCATGAATCAGAAATCTAGCACGTGGTCTGTTGAAAATTCAACCAAATTCAAATTACCCTAAAACAATCAGACTAGTTTTTAGCATGTGTAAGGTGTCCGATCACACAAGGAGCCTCATGAATTAAGGCATTGTTACCTGGAACAACATTCGGCTCGGAATAGGAAATGGGAACGGGAACAGGAACAAGGAACGAATTCTTGATTGACTCGGAAACTATTGGGTACAAGAAAGAAACATTATATATAAAAAATTGTTTTTAAGTGGAATTTTTTTTGGTTTTCTAGGTTATATCTCGTTTTTTCCTCCCTTCTTTTTTCTTTAAGTTGCAAATGGAGGGCAAAATACTTTTTAAAAAAGATCTTCCACACTGGGATGTCACCTTAAGCGATTTGCTATGTTCCACGTTCCATATAACTATGAATTAAGGCCTCAGAAGTTGCTTTTCATTAGTTTACGTTACTTTTACTTTATTTTTAACCTCAAAATTGATAAAATTATTGTGTTTTTTAACGCTGCCCCCAGATGCAATGCTCAATTTCCAAGCACCTTCAGAGGTAATATACAGTACATAACACTGCAAATACAGCCACAATTCCCTAAAAGTGGGGGTCTAAACCTTGGATCCACACTATTTACACTTACAAGATCATAATCCCAGAATCAAATATACAAATTTTAAATATCTCATGCAACAGTATAAGAAATCATTAAAGAAGACAAAAACAAGATATGTAAAAGATAGAATTCATAATCTCATCAAATACTCTGATATTCATCAGATTTTCTGGGTAAAAAACCCTTGATTATGAATAATTGGATCTCAGATTTTCACTATCAGTGAGAATTAAATCATTCTTTCAATCAATTGAAAAATTCTCAACCAAAAACCTATCTTAATTCAAGCTAATTCATACACTTAAAAGTTACTTTCCAATCAATGAAATAAAAAAAAATTAACAACCCAATTTCAGCAACCAAACACATTTAAAAAACAAAAAAAAATAAGCAATCTTAAATAAATCCCATTGTTAACTAACTCAAAATAAAATAAACCCACATTTTAATTTCACAAATATCAACACCAAATACTAAAAATAGATCTGAAAGTAATAAAAATTGCAGAAATTTAGCTATGAAAAAAGAGAATTTTTTTTAAAAAAAAAAAAAAGAAAGAAAAGAAAAAGATATACCTTGAACACCAGAATGGTAAACACCAAGACCAAGCCAATAAGCATAGCCATTAATGGGAGTAAGATCATACACATTCAAGTAAACTGGTACTATACCAGTTTTCTTCTTCTTTGGTACCATTCTACACAACATTTTCTTTTGGATCCTTTTCTCTTCTTTCTCTCTCTTGTTCTTTCTGAGCTTTTTTGTGCTTTCTCTCTCCTACTGGATAAATTTAATAATATATTGCTATTTGCTATTCTTCTCGGGCTTTACACTTCCACTACCCCTGTATACTGCCCACTACTACCATGTTCATCATAATGATCATCAATTTATTTCGGATGTTATTCAACTTGAAAATCTAAAAAGATAAAAATGATAATGTGATAAAATAGTAAAAATATATATTTTGCCACAAAATAAGAAAAATAGGTGAATAAAAATAAGAAAAATAATCTCATCAATTGCCTATTTATTATGAATAATTCCTACTTTTATTTATTTTTAAATAATCAAACTTTTGTATATATTTTTTTGTTAACAACACTTTTTGTTGGATTTTAACTGACTACCGTATATACCTACCAACAAAGGAGAGCAGGGATAGACCAACAAAGAATAATAATGAGGAAGAAAAAGCGAGTATAACGGCTCATAGATGCCTATAGTAACCGGTTAAAATGTAGGAAATAATGCTCACAAAAAAAGCTAAATTATTTAGAAATAATCAATAGTAAAGATTATTCACAACAAATTTGTAATAAGTGAGATTATTCATGACAATTTTTCCTTAAGTTAGTTGTACGGATTATAATTAAAGATAGAGCGAAAATTAAACGTTAAACATAAAACATAAAACATTAAAAATAAACATAAAACATAAAACATAAAACATAAAATATAAAAAATAAAACATAAAATATAAAACAATAAACATTATACATTAAACATTAAACATGAAACATAAAACATAAAAATAAACTATAATTCATTAAACATAAAACATAAAAACATTAAACATTAAACATTACTCCCTTTGTTTCTTTTTGTTTGTCCATTTTATCTTTTGTAAGTATTTTTTAGCAAATTTTAAGCCTTAACACTCTAAGTATGTATCATAAAAAAATATAAAAATTATATATTAAAAAACTTTACATCAAGACAAATCTAAGATCTCATATGAATATATTTTATCTTTAATATATACTTCAAAAATCTAATTTAAATTTCTCTTTCTTAAAGTGGACAAAAAAAAATCCAACATAAAACATAAAATATTAAACATTAAACATTAGATATTAAACATATAATATAAAACATTAAACATTAACCATAATTTAACTACGATATCCCTATCCCTAGTCAGGTCCTCGAAAAAAACGGAGGAAGTACTACATACTAGTCTACTATTATGACAAAAATGTAATGTCTCTAATTTGTCTTAATTGATCAAAAAGTTCTCACATAAAAAGGTCAAATAACACAAATGCAAATAGACAGAGTCATATCCTTTAATTTTGATGGAAGAAAATAGTATACTCTTTAGTTTGCAAAAAGTTTTGTATAGATTTAATCCACACTATTTTAAAGTAGACAAAGCTAATAAAATAAGTATATATCAATGATTATACATAATTATACTTGTCAAGTATAAATACTTTTTATTTTAATACATTTGAAATTTGGTCTACACTATAATAATATAGACCAAGTCTATAAAATATTTTGTCCTCCTACTTTAGAGAGTATCAATAATAAATATTCCTAGTAGTACACGACTGAAGCTCAATCACAAATGTACTCTCTCTGTGCCATGAATTTTGTTATATTTTCTTGTTTTTAATACATTCGTTCTAAACTTTTGTTTTGATTCAATTAATACTTATATACTTCGCATTGATCTATTTAAATACCAATTAAATATTTACAATACATAAAAAAATAAGAATAATCTAATCAAGACTCATTTAGAATCCGTTTAAAATTATGGATCCAGCGTATCAAGCTAGTCTAAATACGAATCCACTAAAAACTAGTAACTCTGGGTCAAAATTCGATTGAACCAGACCCAAACCGAAAGATTGAATAAATAAAGTTTTTTTATAAATAAATTACTAAAAAAAGCTTTGGAAAATTTTAATTAAAATAAGCGTCTTCATGTAAGAGCCTAAGGTTCGCTATTACTAACAGTGAACGAGATGAAAAAAATTTACCATGACTTTATTCACCGTTACTAACAACGAACAAAGATGGACAATGTCTTGACGTTTGTAGGGAAAAACAAATTAAAATAAGTTTGTTCGCTAACAAACTTGTTATTTTTTTATGTCTTCAAAAGTTATAATATTGTCTCCCTTTTGTTTGCTGTGACTAATAGCGAACGAAATATTTTTTTTTCTTGTTCTCTATTAATAACAACGAACAAATCTAACCTTAGGTTGAACACAAAGATACTCATTTTGAAACGTAAAATTTTCCAAATTTTATTATAAAATTAATTTATAAAAAAAGCTTATTTTATTCACTTTTACACCCAAACCTGACTCATAATCGAAAATTTGAAAAAAATAAGTAAAATAATATAAAAACTCAAAAAATAAGTATCTTTTGAACTTTATTTCCAAAATAAGCACTTTTTTCCCAGTCCAGAGGTTCGACATTGTTCGCTGTTAATAACAGCAAACAAAAGAAATTTGGTAAAACAAAGTTAAGATCTTTGTTCGTTGTTAGTAGCGAACAAAAATTTTGACTTTTTGTTGTCCAAACCTTTTTGTTCGCTGTTATTAATAACGAACAATACCGAACCTCTAAATTAGGCAAAATATATATATATCCTTATTTTGGAAATAAAATTCAAAAATTACTCATTTTTTAACTTTTTTATATGAATTTACTTGTTCTTTTCAAATTTTCACCCATAATCATTATTTTGGGGCTTGGGCCTTTAGTCGCGGTCTCGCCAACTCAAGTCAACACCTCTGAAATTTTGTACGGTATCCGTAAATTCCATAATCTGAATTTGAAAAACCCTCCTTCTACCCCCCAAAATCCCATGGCTTCCTTTTTCAGAGCATCCCGAAAATGGCTTCTTTCTCCATTTCGTCTCTCCTGGAACTTTACTCATCATCTACGCGTACTCGAATTCCCGACTCAAATGCAGACTTACTCTTCAGTACCGAAGGTCCGATCACCGTTTGATTCCAATATTATCCGAATTCTTCGCAATGAGGTTCAATATCAGACTGAATATGCTCCTCCGCACGAGGTATTATCTGAATTATTTCGATTTTTTTTCCAGAAGTTATTGAATTTGAATACTGGAATTGGATTATGTAGGAGTATTATCATTTTAATATTTTGGTTGAGAGTGATAAAATGTTTTTGATGCTGCGAACTGAAAACGATGTTATCAGTCTGAGGAATTTAATGATCATTGTTTCGTTGTGGAATTGATTTAACTAAATTAATGTCAGTTTGAAATTTTATTATTGATATTGGTTAGATTGAAGTACAAACAATTACAAAGCGTTAACAAATCGGGGAGTGAGTGATCTTGCTTGCAAATGTGAGAAATTTATGAATCTTGGATGTGGAGTTTGAACGAGTGATCTTGCTAGCAAATAGGTGAATCTAATAATGGTAATTTGATAGTGGATAACCCATTGTTGTGAAGTGGACCTCAAGGAGCAACAATAGTCGATAAGAGACAGATAACACACAAAAATAAGGCAAACAAACTACAATGATAAACAAGCACAAACACACTAACATAAAAACTAAATGAGTATCCTTTATTACCCTTCTCCAACAATCAAAACATTTGTAGTTTTTTAATGTAATTTTGACAAATTACAACTAAAATACAATCAATCAACATTCTCAATGTGTTTGCTTACAATTGCCCTCACTCTTGTAATTTGCTCAATCCTAAAATGATTTTTTTTCTTCTTTTCCAACACTATTCTCTGGTTTTCGGGGCATTCTTATAGTTCCAAGAATTTTTGAGAAATCAAACCTTGTAAGCCACAAATTCTTCACGCATTTAGCTCTAATGTAGTGTGTTTAGTCGAGCTTAATTTTTTAAAAAGCGTGATACACAAAAGATTTTTAGAGACACTTTTTCACAAAAAAACTCAAAAGTCAATTTTAGAACATATGTAATCCTTAAAAGAACACGACATTCATATTGTATTAGCAACAAGCTTAAAAAATTCATTGTTGCAGTCTACACTACTTTAGACATAATTATTATAAGGAGAATATGAAGAATACCATAGTTATTTTCTTCTATTTCACATGCTTTGTTTTTTTAACGATGGAAGCATCAATTTTTTGGACTTCATATTCAAGTAAATTTTGATTTTGAGTTTCAAAAAAAGAAGCTTAAGTTAATTACCTCGCCCAATAAGGAGGCGCACAAGGCGCAAAAAGCATCATGGTGCACTAAGAGATGTGCCTCTTGTAGTGGACTTTGGTTCACCTACTTGATGCATTTTCAGCCAAGCCTGACCTTGAGGCGCATTTTATGCAAATTAAGGCACACTTTTTAAAACTAAGCTTTCAAGCACCTAGGTTGCCATTACGTATTTAGTTAGCTATTCAGTTATGCAAATCATTTGGTCGTCAGCACATGCCATTACCACAATCTCAATCACTTGCTTGACCGATTGCTCGAACGACATGTCGACATCCACTTGCTTTTGTGAGCTCCTCTTAGATGATTTAATTCTTAATATTACAATCTCCCCCTCAAGACCAAAATTTTCCTTCTTATTCAAATGTCACCCTTTTTGGTAACCTACATCTTACACCACCAAATTTGTAGCGTAGGCATCCACCACCTTTATGAAACATATACAAGTTGGTCCAACTCCATTGTCCCTTCATATACACTAGTCTTCCTCTCGTGATCTTCATAGCTTCATCACAAGCTTTAAAGGTACACCTCTTCTCTAATTTTCCAAGTGATGAGGTTCCTTACAAACTTAAGTACATACTTCACATCTAAAAATTTCTTGTGTCAACATCTTATGTCACAACCATAACTTACCCAATATCTTTAAACTTCTTTTTTTCATCTTTAGGCTTGGTTACAAGGCCTCCATTACATGATTCTAAGCTTGTGAACTTCTTTATCTCACAACATATATAAAGTGAGCAATCGAAGTTCATCATTCATACCCACTGACAAGTACCTTCTTCATTGACAAGGAGTGATGTACAATCTAAAGCGACCTCCTTTTGCTCATCAATATCTTTTTTTCCCTTTATCTTTCAAACTCCTCATCTTCTAATGTATTTCTTCATCACCTTGGACATAAATTGTAAGTACATCTTCTTACTGCAATAGTAGAAGCCCTTGCATCTATAATTTTGTCTCTCTTAAGACTATAATATCCCATCATTCATTCTTTCTTGAGCTTTAACTTTATGAAAACTCCACGCCATAAACCTATACTCACCTATCCCCTCTTCTTCTTAAACCCTCATTATGAATCTATCATTCTCCCTCAACACCTCAAGACTTGGAACTATCATAAGTGATCTCATTCCTTCGAATAAAAAAGCCTCACGCTGTGACACTGCTGTTCAATAGCTTTTTGGAAGAGTTGCCAATAATAAGAAAACTTGCACTTGATAAGTATTCAATGATTCAACAATTAACAAACTTAATGATTGAACAACTTGTCATGGATTTTGAAGCATCAAATACCCAAAACTTCTTCCACGAAATCCTTGAATTGGTCTCTTTCAATTAGTTATACTTGCTTTAGGGAGTAATCTCTAGTTGGATTGTGCTTAATGTCTTCTACTTCACAGAGACCCACTTGGTCTCCTCTAAGCTTGTTGGCTTGCTTTTCTCAAGCGCCTCATCAATGTGTTATTGAACCAACAAATATTTAGTCAAACTTTTCTATTATGTAAGTCTTTTTTTCATTAACTTTTCACCTTCACCCATCTTCTTCTATACTTTTTTTTAACTACGAAAATGTTGATTAACACTAAAAAAGGAAAATAAAGTTTAAATTATTTGAACTTGTGTCAACAATTTTCCTTGTTCATACCTCTATGGGTAGCTTCTTCTCAAGGATTTTACATGCGTGTTACCGTCTTTCTTCTCAAAAAGATATAGGAAAGGTTAGGTTTTTTCTAGAATTAAATTCATAAATATAGGATTTATTTTAAGTGTAATCGGATAATGTAGCATCTAGTATTTGTTTATGAGTCTTCCCGTGACATATATTTACCATGTTATAATATACACAATGGTAGCATGAGAGAAAAGAAATTTTGCTTTGATTCTGATTTGTTAAATGGACTTGGGAGTGTAGATATAAAAGTATATGGAAAGTAGTATTTTACATAGAGAATCAACAATTGTGGTTTGTTGGTCTTTCATTATCTCTATTGATATAAGTTAATGCTTTTTAAAAGACTTACATTCCCATATACTTATTGTTATAAGTTCTTATGTTAGAGTGCTATGTTTTTTTTTATTTTCTTTAATTAAATACATTTAGGCCTTTCCCTTTATTTACATTGAGTTGGACATGGTGAAATAGATCTAGGAGACATGTTGGTATGAAGTTTTGTGTGAGAGTTATCTTTGTTTAAATTGTGTTCTTGCGTATCAATTCTAAGTAGGAGCTATGGATGCAAGTGATAGAATATGAATGTTTAGGATAATTAGAGGTGAGTAGTTTGTGTAGCGTAGTGTAGTGTAGGTACCTAAAATGATAATAAGGGTTTGAAGTATACAATAAAACAACATTATTATCGTGATAATAATATATAATAATATGAATGGTGATCAAGTAAAGGTAGAAATGAATTTGAGGTTGTAACCCTTAACTTTAAAGTGTGAAGGGATGTATTTACTTGCTATTGGTTTTAAATCTTTGATGTTAGAGAAGATCAATACAATGTGAGTGGAGTAAAGTTTTGTATGTCAAGATTGGCGTTTGATAACATGAAATTAGATTTGTTATAATGAACCAATAGGAGTTGAAAAAACCACTCCATTGGTTGCCTTGCTCATTGTCCAGTGGTGGAGCAGTACTACACTACATTATATCTCCGATGCCGTTAAAATGGGTGTTCATGTCGGCCTAGGTGGGGTAAGAAGGTTGGATGATCAACCTTGCCTTAAACAAGGAGTTTGTTTTTGAACCACCCTTGCAAAAAACCATCTGCACCTTAGAATGTGAGGGAGACTAAGGATAATATAATTTGAGCATTCTTAGAAGAGCATAGAGATGTTGGAATTTGGATCTTGATTGTTTTTTGTTGAAAGGTACGTGAAAAACATCAATGAATGATGAGGGATTCTCTGCATGTTAAGTGGCTTGATTAAGTAGCTCATCCCTTGATGGGCATTAAGCCTCAATGTTATCTTAACAAATTTTCTAAAGGACGATGAATTTTTTGCTTGTTGTGGCTTTAGGTTATTCGTGCATAGTGACTAAAGTGAATATGATTTTGCTATTAATTGAAGAGTAAATTTTACAAGGACAGAATAGTAGGAAATGTTGATGGACTTTTTATCTCATTCTTTGACATAGTAGTACATGATTAGGGTTGAAAGTAGCAAGACAAAAGTAAATCCTGGCTAAGTGTATCAATTAGTACCTATACAACTACATATAAAATGGGAAACTTTTGTGCTGACAGATTTTTCTTGCATCTTATAGCAGTATGCTGTACACTACTACACATCTTTGTCATAGTTATTTAGGATGTTCTGGTATGTAGATTATAATCTATTTCTTTGTTTATTATCCGAATATGCAGCCTCCTGCAAGTTTCAAATTCTTTTCTGTTGAAGATTGCCCGGGTGAGGTATATGTAAGACTTCGACGCAATTTTGGTGAGAAAGAGGAGATCAAAGTTGAGGCTACAATGTTTGATGGTTGTGTATCTGTACCTAAAACTGGGGATTATGCTGACAAAGAAGACATTCATTTTCATATAAGCTTGCTTATTGACATATCGAAGGGAGAGGGAACTGATGGATTAGGATTTTTGTGCTCTGCTTGGCCAGATTACTTGGAGATAATGAAAGTCTACAACTTTCGTGAGAGCAAATTGCAGCCTAAAGCCTACATGGGACCTAATATAAGGTACTGCCTCTTTGTCTAGCTATTAGCTCCATGTGTGTAGAATTCGTTAGGTGACCTTATGCATCTTTTAATATTTTATCTATTACTCCTATACCCCCCTGAGATCACTCCTCAAGGGGGATGATAGAAAGATTAGGAAAATGGAATAGTGGGTGTTTTAGTGGGGTATTATAGGTGGAGTCATGTCCTTTAGTAGGGTAATTATGGTTTGTAGTAAAAAGAAGTAGGTGGGGTAAAAATAGTAATGGGGCAAACTCAGTGGTCGAAGGGAGTACATTTTTTGTCTTCTCAGAAATCATAATTTTTTGAAATGAGTGGACCAGCAGTGAACTTCACCAAAGTGTGTTAAGGATTTATTTTTTTCCGTCTTTAATATGTTCAAGGGACATATATGGTTATAAGCGATGTATTCTTGAGATCAGGGTGTGTTTTGATCCATTAATTCATAGCCCCTGGCTCTCTGACTGACATGTCCCACATTCGTATTGCAATGTGATTTAGGACTTTTGTATTGCCTGATGGCCTGTGTGTTTACACTGTTTGTAGCTTAATTGCAGCTCTCATGATTTTCATGTTGATTGTGTTTATTTTTTCAGAACCTTGGACCCCAAGCTCCAGAAGGCACTTCATGAATATTTGGAAGCAAGGGGAGTGAATGATGAACTTGCTGTTTTCTTGCATGAGTATATGGTCAACAAGGATCAAACCGAACTCTTGAAATGGTTAGAAAATGTCAAGTCTTTTGTTGAACTGTAGAGTGCCAGATGTTCTGGCTCCACTTGGAGATTAACTGTATGGTAATGACATTGATTTTTCTTTAAATCTTTTTATAGATTGTAGGGGTATAGTATTAGTATGTTCTTTAAAGTGGTTAATGTGCATATTAAGGTCAAACTTGCTCATGTATTCTGTTTATTTATGCTTGCATGTTGAGTACTCTCTGTGCCACTAGTTTTGCTATATTTTCTGTATTGAGATGTCTCAATGATTTTGCTTAATGGAAATGTCTCCACCACGTTTGCTTACATCAAAAACTTCTCTCTTTTATACCGTTCACGCAATTAAGCTTTTCGTCTTTTTCTCCCAACCTGCACACCTAGTTCAATCCTTGTACTAAATTTTAATTTAGTCATCTAAGTGGGACTGGGGATTATTATTAAGTTATTAGGCTAACACTAAACTAGTTTTATAAGATGGAGAAGGATCATTATGAGAAATTATCAGGAACAGGTTTTGTTATTTAGTGATAAGTGATAACTGATTTTGTTTTAATTGGAGTGCTTTTACATGCTTCTTTTTGTAGTCTGATGGAAATGAGTGTGTAATCAATATGACCTACAATCAAGCAAGCTTATTTTATTGGTGGCTAACTGGCTATGGCATGGCTCATGAGACCCTGATACATGAATCATAGTGAAACTGTTGGATTAGATCTCAATGCAATGTCCTTGCTTGAGATTAGTCTCTTGTTTAGTTGGCTTTCTTCAAATAAGGAAGTGGAGGAGAAACATCCTAGTTTCCTATTTCTCCCAGAATCGTGTCACATAGCATTGAGCTAGAACTGTTGGGATGCTTGTTTAAAGTGGTTATTTCATCATTGACCATTAAGACTTGAATCTAACTCTTTGTTCGTGGTAATGGTATTGGTATCGGTTTTTTGGACGTGTGAATTCTTTTGTTATAATCATCTGCACTTGTCTTTTGCGTATATCTCTTTGTTTTATTGGCATCTTCGAAAAAGAAGTCCGTCACCAGTTGAATGTTAGATTTCAGGTTTGATATTTTGAATTTCCAGCGCTATCTTTGCTGAGGGTCTTATTGCTTCTTTGATGTCAATTAACCAACTAGTTTGTTAGCTTTAGGGTGTGTTTGGATGAAAAGAAATGGAGGAAAAGGAAGGAGAGGGATTTGGAGGGGGAAGAATCCCTTATTTGGATAGCAAATTGGAAGGGAGGAGATCTGGTGGGAGAGAATTGGAAGGATTTTATGGATATTTTTTGTTAAGGTTCTAATCTCTCAAAAGTTGAAAAGATTTGAAGGAAAAACTCTCATTTTCCTTCCTTTGCCTTCCATTCCCTCCTATACAAACAAGAATTATTTTCCTTCCATTTCTCTTCCCTTCCTTTCCCTTCCCTTCCTTCCCCTTTTCTCCCTTTCTTTTCTCACCAAAATTATTATCCAAATATAGTGTTAGAGCTTTGTTCCACTTATACCTCAACAGGTAGTCGTTTCCTTCTTTAAGTTTCTAATACTAAGTTTTGGTTCACTCAACTTATGAAGTAGGTAAGATTGATTTGATTGAAGATATTGGTTCAGTGTTTATCATACAATGAACTCTGCTGGATGAATTTGCCATTCAAGGTGGCCTTTGTCTATGATTTTGTTGCCCTTTATGTCCATTTCTCTATCGGAGAGCCGATCACGTAGACTGACTGAGGCAGGGTTAAAGAAATTTTGGCTCAAAAATATTGTAATCACCGAGACCACATGTTAGGGTTCTAAATATTATGTTTACACCATTTTGATCTTAGGCCTGCATGTCCAATTTTGACCTGCCCCGAACTCTTTAATTCTCTACATAAGTGTTAAGAAAATGCTGCCTGTTCCATGAGCAACTCAAACCATCGCAGTTGCCGTTCACCTGAGCAATCTAGCACTAACTTCAAAGTTGTTCTGACTTTTAACAAACCTGCCTTGGTGCCATAGGCTAAGCAGTAAGAACACTTGGCTATAACAACTCTTTACTACCCAAAACATAGGTGTATTACCCCTAAAATGGGAAATTTTGTTGACCTTTTCTTGCTTGCTATACATGGTCAGTTTAACATATAGAATTCAGTTAATCAAATGTGTTTTACTCACGACGTCCCGCTTAATTTGAATTATTTTCTAATTTTGGTTGTCCTACTAATTTTGCCGCATTTCCTTATTTGGAAATGGATCTTACCAGAATTCTTTTAATCTCATCCATACATTTCAATGCTCCTTTTATATCATCCATGATCCAACCATTTGATTTCTTTCTTCAAAAATTACCAAATTCCCACAATTACTTAAAACCCCACATTTGCAAATTTAATGGGATATAGTACCTATGATATAATGGGTGATACTCAACGGGGTTTGCTTAATGATTACAATTATGGAGAAAATTTAAAGTTGATGAGGAAATAAGATGATTGTGAGCCCATTTTTCTTTTGCCATTCTGTATGCTTTGTTGTTGAAGAGAAATAGAAGGGCCCATCGTTGGTTGTTATGCTTAAGTAACAAGGTAGAATGTCATAATGCTCTGGTTGTGAAGAGAAATTCTTTGTTAAATGGAATTTCTAACGACATTAGAGGTGTTAATTTGATACGAAATATAGCATTTGAATCATTTATTGAAAACAAGCTTAGAAGTTTAGGTCATTTATAAATAGCCATAAAGTTCAATTTTAATAGTCACTATAAATCAAATAGTACAAACATTGTAACCATGTCACAGGTGTTCAATCAACGAATCGGGGTTTTGATTTGTGAAGAAGATAATGAGGAGAGAGATTGATGAGTTTGAAGCCATTGTTGAAGCTCAAGGTTGGAGATGGTAGATGAGAGAGAATAAGTTCAATTAACTAGGTTGGGTTAAGGGTCAAAGGTAAATTGATTTGGTTAAAAAGGTCATTTTAGAGGTTAGCAAGTCATTTTATTTTCTGGTGATCAGAATTCGATGAGATGGTTACAATATAATGCTTGCACTATTTGATTTATAGTGGTTATAACTCGTAAATATTGAATTTTGTTACAATAATCTATAAATGACCTAAACTTCACTGACTGTTCATAGATGATTATATATCATACACACTTCCAATTGCTTGGGATCGTTAATATCTTATTAGTGGGTGGAAATTGGAAAGTAAGTGTCTGATTGTCTGCTTACTATTTGAGATGTTACACGCTATATCAGCAATCTGCGACTTCTCATTCTTCTTATTCTTTAGGTTATTCATCAGGCATATTTCTTTGATAGGAGCTCGAAAAGGGGAAAATTTAAAACCTAGTGCAAACTTAAGGCTCATTAGGAATTCTTTGTCACTTTGTTAACTATGTGTGTTCTGTTTAAAGCTTGATATTGGGTTGCTTAGAGTGTGAGTCATGAGTCAGGAGTCAGGAGTCAGGAGTCAGGATTCAGGACATAATATAAGGGATGGTCCGTACGGATAGTTCATGGACACTATCATAACTCTTTGGTTTCATCTAATAATGGATTGTAGTAAAATAACTCATTATATTATTTATGTCTTTTATTTAATGTGAAGTTGCATATAACATTTGCAATCAATATTCAAGGTTCAATAGGAAACAATCTTCACTTATGCAAATGTATTGGCCATTTGACCATAATAATTTGCTACTATATCGGTTATTTGACCTCCCTAGTTTTATTTCTAACTTGGCCCTGCTATATGATGAAGGAAGCATTATACATGTACCAGAAAAACTTTTTTTAAAAAAATATCTTTACTTTTGCCATTAGCTAATTTACATAATATCTTGAAAGAGAAGCTAAAAAATCTTCAAGCATATTGTAGCAAACGTCTAATACTAGAAAGGAAAAAAGAAAAATTCTTTTAGACAAAAGAGGGTACATTCTTAAAGACTGAGGGATAAATTAAGCTTTGTGGAGTCCTCATGATTAGTTTTTATAGGGATATCACCACTCCACCAGAAATTAGTAACCCCTTCATCAACACCAAACCTACCAGCGCCACCTCTTGACGATTGTCCCACGGTGGCGCTACTGTGGTAGGTATCCAACACTAGCTTCCCTACAGCAGGTTGTTGTTCAATAGGTAACCTTAACCACCCATGGTGTCCATACACATTTCTGGAAGAAGACATTGCAGGACTCATATTAGAAGGTGGTTGTTTATGAATCATTGAGTGTACCTGAATTCCAAGGGATCTATTGAGGGAACCATGTAGGGGTAACGAGGCAATGTTTGGATAACTTGGTTGTGGATGATGTATGTAAGGATGCCCAAACGCTGCAGCTGTTGCAGCAATTGTAGCTCCTATTCTCTGATTTCGTTTTGCGATAGTCCGCTCTCGTTTGTGAGCGTTTTGGTGTCCCCCTAGAGCTTGCGAGCTGTAGAATTTTCTCTGGCAATAATTGCACGAGAAAACTCGGTGCTCGCTTTCTGAACCTTGGGGAGTTTCTGTCGAACTCTGAGATGATCCTACTTTTATGCCGTCAATCAGATTGAGTTCCCCGTCGTATTCATGGCATGAATCTGATTCATTCCATGAAGCAGTCTCTTTTTCCTGATCCTGATTCTGATCTTTGTCTTGAGATTCGACTGCTGCTTTCTGTTGCTGATACTTTAGTGGCCTGCCAAATAAACGCGGTACACCTTGTGCTGCAGAAATAGAGCTTGATGTTCCTGAAAGACATGGTTCTAGCTCTGTTTGTTCCATTTTAGGATGCTCTTTCTCTGGTGCTTGTATTTTATACTAAAGATGAACCACAACTCATAAGAGTTGCTTTTGATGCAAAGAGAAGGCTTCACTTTGAGTTGTTTCCTATTGGGTTTGAGTGTCTCTAAGTGGATCTAAGCTCAAGGACTTATTTATTCAGTACGTATACTTTTTTATTTGACACTACACGTTATGCTTAGTTATATCTAATCCAAGGGGGCCTCTTTTCAAAAAAAATAAAGAAAGATTTAAGGGGAATTAATTTAAAAAATAAAAATTAAAGGGGCAAGTGCTAGTCTATTCCTCCTATTTACATATTATTCTCATGAAATACGAATGTCCCACTGATGTTTGGGACATTTTTAGGGATATTTTGTTATTTTAATGTTATTTTTTGAGGGAAAAATGATATTTAAAATTGTACGATTTGAGACATTTCTGCTAACATAAATCTGTGTCAAAAAAAAGTTAACACTTTTTTGGCTAAAAATAACACCTTTTTAGTAAAAAAGTAACACTTTTTTGTCAAGCAGATTGGTTCTCACGGTTCTCATATAAAGATGGTTTTCATTTGAACTTCTTCCTCTCTCTATATATATATATGAAGAAGTTCAAGTGAAGTTTAAGTGAGAATCATCCTTATATGAGAATCGTGAGAACCAATTGGTCAAACAAAAAAGTGTTACTTTTTTACTAAAAAGATGTTACTTTTAGGTAAAAAAAGTGTTACTTTTTTTTAAAAAAAGATGGTATTTTTAGACAAAAAAGTGTTACTTTAAGAAAAATATTCTGAAAAAAACTCACAATAAGGTGTTACTTTTAACATAAAAAGGTGTTATTTTTCGAAAAAAACGTATTACTTTATATTTATATTTTTTTTTTCTGAAAGTAACACTTTTTTTGTTAAAAAGTATATATATACACATTATTTGAAATTCGATGATTTTGTGCATTTATGTTAACGCGAGTGTGTTGATAATTGCTTTGTGTTGTGTGGATTCCTCACATAGGTAGGATGAAGGAAAGGGATGATAAATCCATTTTGGATTTAAACATAAAAAATTTCATTCATGTACTTTTAATAGTTCGGATATATTTAGAATTCTCTAATTTTCAAGTTATTTTTGGAGCAAAATTGTTTTTTTAAATTCGATGATTTTACACATCTCTCTTAACACGAGGTCGTGTCAAGAATTGCTTTGTTTTGTGTGGATTCCCGTGATTGGTGAACTGGACCCATATTAGTTGTAAAGATACTCAGTTGGAGTAGAACTGGACGCATATGATGAGACTTTTTTGTTTGAATTGATAAGTTTTCTGAACATAAATTTGCCATTAGGCTAAGACTGAAACTCATGTGGGTTTATACCTGTTGGAGGTTAAGGGTTGCTCCAGTTATGGGGGGACAAAGATAACCTTGTACTTGTAGATTAGATTATAAGCTAGAAGCAGCTTGTCCCATGTCACTTGGGGTTTGTTCCTTTTGTAAATTTTGATGAAATTATACTTTTCTTGCCCTTGGGTGTTCCCTACATTAATTATTTGCCCACTCATTAATAAACTACATATTTCACTAGCCTCCTTGTGCACTAACACCAAAACTATTTGTTAATTTCTGCCAAAAGATGGTATAATAACCACTCCAAACCTATCATTGCTATTTGCTAGGGGTGGTAGCATAGCCTCTTGAAAATATATATTACACTTTTTTTTCAATCACAACTCCTAATTCTGACCAAAATAATTTGAGAAAAAATAAATCAAATTGGTAAAAATCTTTACGTACACACAAAATCCTAAATATTCATCGTATAGGAAACCAGCCTAAGCACTCGAGTATATACCTCTAATATTTCCCTTCCAACTTTTCGAATCAGCCGGATTTTTAGTATCGATATCTTTTACTATTCTTTAACCGCAGTGTTATAAAATTGATTTTATAAAACGTACAATATATATGATATCTCTTAATCAGGTCTTATCTCGGTGGGAGCAAGTATCGCTTTCCTCAGATTAGGTCATGGGTTCAATTCTCACCTAATTTCCCTTCCCCAGCCTATTATGAAAAAAATACTTCAAATCTAGAGGTAGGAGAGATTACATTGACAGATTGCTAGGGTTGATATGTGAGAAAATGAAAACATATTATGTTTAATCATTCTGTGTCACTCAATGTCTAGTGTTAAGGTACTTGGTGTTTCATGTGAATTACTTGATGATGGTGGTCCCATTAAATAGGTTTAATTTACTATTGAATGATGGCTGGATGTTGGATAGAAGGTCAACTATCATGAACTAATTTGGTCTATACTGTAATGATTATAAGAGCACATAAGAGTCTCAAAATTGGAAAATGCGGTGAAGAAATTTAGGAACAAATCGTTTTCTTTTAGGTCTTTGTCTAGGAAATTTTATTGTTTCAGATACTCCTTACTTTTTTGTGGGTTGCCATGAGTGCATTCAAAATTTCTATTCATATGAAAGATTATCATGTGTCTTTTCAAGAGTCAAAAGAATTGGCTATTCTTAATCTTAGATTAGCAATAATTGCTTAAACGATTGTAATTCATCATTAAGATTTGCAACGTTCACTTGTTCTGCAATTCTGTTTTGTAATTGTTGCCTAAGTTTGAGTGTATTCATTCTGCTTTTTACTCCACTTATTTTATATCTTAGGTTAGCAATGATTATACAGGCTGCCTTTTGGAATAGAGCAAGTGAGAGTTGGTTGGTATTTCAGATTATTGAGTTGGATTCAGGGTCTAAGTTTTTCTAGTCGAGTCATTTTAAAATCTGTTTTATACTATGCTCGCATCGTATTCTTGTCGGGTTCTACCATAATCGAGTTTTAATACGTAGTACAAAAGTATTGGCCGCGTCATAATTCGTAAATATTTGCAAACTTACTGAACCGGTATAACCAGCATCGAAGAGGTGTAAAAAACCACGTGCTAGACAGTTTCCAGCGATATTTAATAGTTTTGGCCAATATTTGGCGGTATGACAACCACAGTAACAGTTACCGTATTTTCATACTATGTTCCTCAATAATTAGGCCAAATTGTAATAATGGTTGCTCCATTACACAAAGGTCATCTTCTAACATCACAATTCTTTTTACCTTCCTTTCCATGTTAGTTGCAGTATCCCATGCATAAATAAGTAATAAAGGAGTGAAATGTGGCCGAATCGGGCGTATCCAAGTGTCACATAATACATCAGACTCCTGCCAGACTGCATTATGTACAGTGCATGCTGATGATTCGTTTATCTTCTGATTCCTCGTTTAATTGTCAGATTGAGTATAACTGATTAATATAATGTAGGGCTGTACAAGCTAGCTAATATTATTCCTATAGGGAAGCACACTTGTGTCTGAACTTATTAGGTCTCTGACTGATTACAGAATATTGTAATGTGTTAATTTGTTTGTTTATCCTTGTGTTATCTTCTCATTTATTGTCAGTTGCTATATATTCTAATCTGTAGTGGTTGTACTTGTAGCATGCATCTTCTTTACTTCTAGTCATCATCTTATTTTCATATACGCTTGAAAGTTGAACCTTTTTGGTGGGATTCTCATCAGTTTGCACTTAACCCTTTTTTTAATTCATGATAAAGTATGCATGTACATGTCATAGTATTCCCTTTCCTCCTCTCTTCTCTTTAATAAAGGAAGCGTCGGTAAGACTTCACTCTGACTTGGGTATTTGTGTTAGACATATACGTGTTAAAGTATACAACTCTGTCTTTTTCGAAAATTTTCATAACGTTGTCATAACTTAAACATTAAAATGTTTACGGCCTCTTACTCATGCTTGAATGTCAAGGATATGATATTAACACGATGATAAAAAAAGTAATCATGGATCGCTAATTTGAACGGAAATATGATTTATCCCTATATTCCCAATTGAATTTGCTACATTATATGTATATTTTTGTTCTATAACAATTGATTTATACGAGTATTTTTGTCATGTGGTTACTTGATAGAATGTTAAGGATGTCACATTAATACTCTTTGTGAAGATTAACTAGTGCATAAGAATACTTGTTATCTTTCTTTTATGCGTGTTGTTCTCCTTGGTTAGCTGATTTTCATTTAGGTTTTTAATTTGGTAATTTACAATGATATTTTAAACTATTTGATCTGTTGAACTGAATTGTAGGATGAAGAAAACATAGTATGTATGCCCAAAAACCTTTGAATAAGAAAATCTTTACTTTTGCCATTTGCTAATTTACATAATACTATCCCATAAAGGAAAGAGGTCAAGCTAACATTTTTCAAGCATATTGTAGCAAACTGTCTAATTCTAAAAAGAAAAAGAAAATTCCTTTTAGACAAAAAAGGAACATTCTTAGAGACTGAGGGATAAATCAAGCTTTGTGGATTCCTCATGATTACTTTTGATAGGACTATCACCACTCCACCAACCACTACTAACCCCTTCATCAACACCGAACCTACCAGCACCGCCTCTAGACGTGGGTCCCACAGGGGCGCTACTGTGGTAAGTATCCAACACTAGCTTCCCTACAGCAGGTTGTTGTTCAATAGGTAACCTTGACCACCCATGGTGTCCATACACATTTCCCGAAGACGACATTGTAGGAGTCATGTTAGAAAGTGGTTGTTTGTGAATCATTGAGTGTACCTGAATTCCAAGGGATCTATTGGGGGAAGACCCATGTAAGGGTAATGAAGCAATGTTCGAATAACTTGGTTGTTGTTGATGGTGGTGTAAATACGGATGCCCAAACGCTGCAGCAGTTGCAGCAATCGTGGCTCCTATTCTCTGATTTCGTTTAGCTATTGTCCGCTCTCGTTTGTGTGCATTTTGGTGTCCACCTAGAGCTTGCGAGCTGTAAAATTTCCTCTGGCAATAATTGCATGAGAAAACTCGTGGCTCACTTTCTGATCCTTGTGGGTTCTCTGTCGAACTCTGAGATGATCTGACTTTTAGGCAGTCAATGAGGTTTAGTTCCCCGTTGAATTCATGGCACGAATCTGATTCGTTCCATGAAACTTTCTCGATCTCTTGTTCCTGATCCCGATCCTGATGTTCAACTGCTGGTTTCCGTTGCTGATACTGTAATGTCCTGCTGAAAAAACGCGGTACACCTTCGTGTGCTGCAGAAATTGTGCTTGATGTGTCTGAACGACATGGTTCTAGTGATGTTTGTTCCATTTTGTAAGAACAGAAAATAAGTTTGTGCTCTTTTTCTGGTGCTTGTATATTTACACTATCAAAAGAGTTGCTTTTAATGAGAACAGAATTGTTCACTTTGAGCTGTTTCCTGATTGTTTTTTTTGTTGTTGACAGTGAAACCTGAAAACCAAACACAAAGTATTAAGTACACCAGTAGTAGCAGTATAATTCAGGAGGGATTAAATATTGAGTTGAGTCAGAGGAGGAAGGACTGAGGACCACTGCCCAATCAGGAAACACCACGTGTTGAAAGGTGATTTGAGTTTTGTTGTATATATAGAGCTAGTTCCAGGACCTAAATTTTAACCGTAGGTGTTCAAAAACAGGCTTGAGGATCCGAATTTTACCCAACTTTGTAACCGAATTTGATTTGACCTAACTTCAAAAATGATTTACAATTATCTTTAAAAAAATAAACACAAAATTCAATTGTAAACCGACCTAAACAACTAACCTGAAATGAACTCGATGACCTGAATAAACACCTCTAATTTTAACATTGTGGGGTAGAGCTGTTCACAAAAATATTCCTGACGACTTCATATTTACTCGACCTTATAATGAATTTAAAATTATATAAAAATAAATATGGACACAAAATTCGATTTTAAACCGACTCGAAACACATGACCCAAAATCGACTTGATGACTCGAATGAACATTACTGATGTGGATATTCGAAATTGATTATATATATGATATTTAGACTAAAACAAAAAATATTTTTATGATAATCTTGTATATATTTTTTATATTAGATGAATTTTGGAGTGTTTGTGTGCATTAACTTTTTTCTGAATCTGCCGCTAGGTCTGAGCATCCTTAGCTAAGCCTTTACCAGAAGTGTTCAAAACAGATTCGACAATCCGATATTCACTCAATCTTATAATCGAACTCGATTTGACACGACTTAAAAATGAATTTAGAATTATGTAAAAACCAACATACACATAAAACCCGTTATTGAACCGATCTCAAATACCAAACCTAAAATTAACTTAATGATCCGAATAAACACCTGTAATCCCTACTAGGTCTGCCACTGTATAGAGCACAGTGGCAAAGATGATGACAAGTGGCCGACAAGTTAATTGGGAAGGTGAGGTGGATTAGTGTTGTTAATACTCTCTTGATTGTGGTATTCAATGCTGTATTATTATTAATTTAGCATCATCAAATCCTTAAAGTAAACCCCTTGAGATAAGTATAATCTTAGCTTTTGTTTTTATTATGATTGAAAACCAAACTCATGTGACTTTTTCCTAATAAATACTTTGCGTAAAAAAGGCCTTTGAAAAGATAGAACTTGGTTAGGGGAGGTTTTATTGTGTTGTACTCCTATTATTAAGTGCTATTTGGCACCTTTTTGTTGCAATTTGGGATTTTCTATTCATATTATGATTATTAATATAATATTAATTAGTATTATTAACAAACTAACCCCCCCTCCCTAAATGATTCCATGTTGTACAGCTATGTCTAATCAAATTAAACCAAATCTCCTTTATTAGATCTTTGTCTCTCTAATTAAAGATTTCTTTGACACCTGAATGAGGAGAAAGTTGTGGAACTTAGACTACCCCTTTAACTTGTAATTATAAAGTTTTAACTACTAGAAAAAAAAAAATAATAAAGTAGCCTACTTTCATCAACTTACTTTTGTTTTTTTTATCACATTTTTATATTGTTATAGGATTGTGTTTAAATATTGTATTTGGCTATTTTATGAAAATGTATTTATTTTTTTATTTTAAATTTTTTTTTTATTAATGATTGAATTTTAGGTTTGAAACGCTTATAAAGGTGCCTGGATATGAATAGATGAAGTGAATTCTTAAGAAGCGTCTTATAACGTCTTAACCAGCCTAAAGGCAAACCTTCCAAATTGACTTTGAGTACTTTTTGCTATTAGCTATAGAAGAAGATTATTTGATGCAAACACCTATCGTGTATTTCTCTAGTTTTTTTTTCTTATTTTTCTTGATTTTTTGAAAAATTTAATTTACTTTTTATTAGATTTTGAGGAGCCTCACTCAAAAGCTAGCAACGCCTTCACCCAACACCTGGGATCTAGGCCGTAGAGATCCTTATATAGCACTCTACTGGTCCTAGATTATATCTCTCTTTTAAAATTAAAATCTGAAAATTAAGAATTCGACGCAGTTACAAAATGAACGCCTCATCAACATATGGCTAAGTTAACAAAAAATGATATGATTAAAAGCTTTTTCCAACTCTTCAAAGATAACATAGTATAATAGTGAGATCATGTACTCAAGATTTGCTTTTTTTTTCTTTTTCCCTAAATAAGATTTATTTAGGTATGAACATCTATGTTACTTGAGCTTTGATCCTTGAGTACCTAACCCTACTTCCCACTTACTCACTTTTCCCTCTTCTGACTTTTTTAGCCCATTTCCATAACTAGTTAGAAGTAGTTGAAAGTTTAGATTCTTTGAGATTGATTAGTATGTTGATTTTAGGAGACATCTTTCATATTACTTTTTAATTTGAAATATTTTTTTTCATTTGTAAGTGGAATTTCTGAAGAATATAACCTTTTTTGTATACCATCGTGTAACACGATCTCTTCTATTGCTAGATTAGCTTTAGTAAATGAAATAATATATTTATATATTAGTATACATTCTAATAAAGATAAAAAAAAGTATGTGAAAAAATACGATATAAAAATATAAGACAAAACTTCAAATATAGGGCCTCTCAACAATAAAACTATTCTAACAACCACTTAGTTGTAGTTTCTTGTTTGGAAGTTGAATGCTGGTTTGTTAGAGATATTTTCATGACTTCAAAGCTTAGATATTGAATTGGTTGTACGGATGAAATATTGGTATAGTGATCAATGATTTATATTTGATCTAGATCTACACCTAGTAGATTTGTATAATTACTATACACATGATGACCATACCTTGGAATAATTTGGGGTTTCCTTATGCATAATCATTATTGTTATTATGATATTTTGTTCCATATTTTATGAAATCTAAGCAGATATATAAAATATTTAGACGTGTTTTGATTCAGAAAAAAAATCAAATTTACAATGTTTTTTAGATTAATTTCTCATTTTTTTTGTCATGAAATTATAAATCTTTAAAATAATTCGAATATCATAATTTTAACAATAATATTTCTTATTGAGTTCCACGACTTCTACTTGTATGCCAACGATACAAAGCGTACAAGTCTATTTCACTATCCTTTTGAGACGACTATTCATATTAATATTTTTCGCACAACATATGACTATTAGTATTTATCGCAAAGTCATTCTCCAAAGTAGATATACAAGGGGTTGTTCACCTCACAACGCTCGGCCGCGTTACCTCACCTCGCATAGTTTGGACCCCTAGATCCTTCAAACTAATACCAATAATTCTAATTAATTAAACAAAATTTTCTCAACTTTCAAGATTCCTTCACTTTAGCACATTTCCATGGATGTGTTCTATAGACTATAGTGGATAGATTTTAATAAATACTCGATCTGTCCTTTAGAGTTTGCTTTATTTGACAAAAAACTCTTATATTTTCTTCGTTTCATAATATTTTCTATATATATTTGACTTTTTACGCAATTAAATGTATTATTTTGATTATTTATATATTGAAATATGCACATTTAAAAATTATAAATTTTAATTTATAAAAGCATGTAAATAGAC